>NW_025963855.1:0-204481 GCF_023055435.1 Haliotis rufescens
AAAGATACTGAAAAAAAAAAAAAGATGTAGATTATACATCTACTAATGGCTATCCAAATTATATCTATACATTAGATATAGAAACTGCTGAATCTGACTATCATTATCATAGTACTACTAGTGAAGACAGTACTGATGAAGAATCTGATTACAGTTACAACTCACCAACAGTCATAATAAATCCTATTCAGTTTCACAATGCAGGACCTGAAAATGGAAAAGAGCATAGTGATTACTCTGATAGTAATACAACTATCACACATACAAATCAAAGTAGCACTACTAACAGATCCACAGTACAATCACAACTGATGCTATCCAAAACACTGACTCTGATGATCCTGATGATCCTGATGATCATGATGAGAAGGATGACTCTGATGAGAAAGATGAGAAAGATGAGAAGGATGATTCTGATGAGAAAGATGAGAAAGATGAGAAGGATGAGAAGGATGATTCTGATGAGAAAGATGAGAAGGATGACAATCCAAATATTTCATACTTTCAAAATGTATCAATTGTTGATGTGACTGATATCAAACATGGATAATGAAAGAGTAAAGAAATTTCTTTCCATCAATCAATGAAGAAAAGTGAAATACTACTGTTAATAGCCTTACGTTCGGCTTACAAAGTTTCTTTATAAGAATACAATGTTACAGATGAAATAATTGAATTGTTATAAAATAGTATAGGTGACAAAATTAACCTTACTATAGAACTATAAAGAACGTAATCACTGATGATAATATAAAATAAGAATTTTAGTAGACAAATATAATTGCTTATTATAGTTTTATCTATTATAGATTATTAGATAGTATGTGTATATGAATTATTAAATATTATGTATTTAATAATCAAGCACATTAGTATAATCAATATATTATAATAGCTATTTAAGCACATGCAATATCTTGCATATATGTTATTTTTTTTTTTTTTATTTAAATTTGTATTATTATATATTAGAACATACATATATACAAAATATGTCGCTAGTATTTATTAAATCGTTGTACAAAAAAGCACCTGTTATACAGTTTAATAAACAAGTTCTGGCAATAATTGTACGCATAGTACCATGGAGCGATCTTATGGAAGTCAAATACAAGATTGACATTTCTGATTTAAATATGATACTTGTTGGACATTATATTCATATCATTAATTGGTCAGGGAACATCACAAGAAAATAGAAATCTTGATAAATTATTTGTTACCAGATGGTTAAATGACAAAAAAAGCTGTATATATACAACAGGAAACAATAATATACTATATTGGACTGTATATCCTACTGGTGTATTTACTGGTAATGAGATTTATACACAAATATCTCCTAAACCCTGTTTATATGATCCTATACAGTTATTTATGGAAGGTGTAGAACAAGCTGGTTATCAAATTCGTGGACCACTTTTATGGCAAGGATTATCTAGTGATAATGCAGATATGTCATATTCTACTACATCAATAAGTACAGCAATACCTACTAATTCTATAAATCTATCTACAAATATATTCACTAATGCACATACTGTACAATCTAATAGTTATGCATTTAAGCCTATACAAGTAGTTCTAAAGATTTCAGTTTATCTTCTGTATCAAAAAATAATACATCTATGGTTATTAAACTTCAAAAAAAAGATACACAATGCATATTAAAGCATGTAGATGATATAAAGGATATCATAAATAAATCTACTGTATTATGTGATACAAATTCTAGAGAAAAAAGAACTTGATACTGAAGTAGAAAATCTAATGAAATTATCTACAAAACCAACTATTATGCATTCTAAAAATCGTGAATGGGAATCAAAATTACAAGCTATGATAAAAACAAGGCCTATAGTACAACAAAAAAATGATGAACCTATAAATTTATCTACTAATTTACAAAAAACGTATATACCAGTTATAACAAATAAGTCCTCAAATGATGACAATATAGATACAACTTTTATAAAATCTAATAAAAGAAAAAATATATTAGAATGTAAAGAAACTCTTGTATCTGATACATCATTAGATTCTAGCTCAGATTCATCAAGCAGTAGCAAAGAATCCTTTGATAGCATAGATAGTTATATACCAGAAATAATACAGGAAACAAATGACGAAGATGAAGAAGACTATGAAGATGAAGAAGACTATGATGAATCAGAAGAGGAAGAGGAAGATGAAGAGGAAGCAGTAGAGGATGTACAAAAAAAATCAACAGATAGTAGTATAGTATCATTGATACCACGACTATCACCTCTAATGTCTACTATTTCTCCTATCAATACTTCTACTATCTTTGCGCGTGTTATTCCAAGACACATTACAATAAATGAACCTAAATCACATCAATTATTAGTACCTAAAATTGCTAAACATATTAAGCAAACACCTATTACTACTAGTACAGTTTCACCAATAAATATAGCACATATATTATCAAAGAAAAATAAACAGCATGATAATGTTAAGTCTACTATTGAGTCTGTAAAACGTTAATGGTAAATTAAAAGTTCAGTATGAACTATAAATAACTATAATATATTATTATATTTTTTAGAAAATGTTAGTATTATAATCATGATTTACTTTGTTGGATGTTTTGATACAGATATTATGTATGTTAAACTTGATGGAGAAATTGTTGGCAGAGTTGTTAAAATATTTCATATGACTAATAAGTTATTTAACAAAAACAATTCATTGTATATAAATAATTTGCTTGTGATGCTAGGAGCATATGTACATGTTATTGATATATCTGATAACATAGATAAAAGTATAATACAAAATTTCATTAGAGCTATTAATGATGGTACTACAGTAAAGTATAAAACATTTTGTGATAAACAGTTTATACTATATGATGGTATTGGATTTAGTCCAGCTAGCCGCATATTAGAACAAAGATATGATTCAAAGTGGGAATCAGACATAAAATTGTATGTTATGGCAAAATTAGTTCATCAACAGATTTCGTTGTTTTTGTATAGTCCACATTGGTGTAATAATTATACATTTTATAGTTATGCAACAAAATATGCGCCTGTTATGCCTTATCGTTGCATTTAAATATTGTTTGTTTTTTATTTATATAATAGTAATCATGTCTGATACATATTCTGGCGATATCATGTGTGGTATTATGTTAAACACATTTCTTGGTACAGCACAAATCAGAATACCTGGTGTCAAAATTGCCGAAATTATAAAAATAATTGACTGGTATGATATCCAAAATAATTTAACAGATCCACTGTTCAATGAACATTATGGAATCATGATAGGAACAACATACTATGTGTTTGACTGGGATGTGTTTGAAAATAACATATATGTCAACAAAGAAATCCTGAAAATTATCATAAAGGAAAATCAGACTGTAGCAATTATAGATTGTAGAAGCTTGTATACATATGTGTTGTGTAACATTGACAAACTGTTCATGCCTGGTGAGTGCATAGTACCATTTATGTATCAAGCAGAAATGAATCTGAATTACGCCATAAGAAGATGGATGAGTCAGCTGATTGATGTACCATATGATATTTCAAGTCAAGAGGGAACAGAAAAAGAAAGAGATGAATTAAATATAATTAATGTTGTGGTTTAAATGTACTAATTTGTACTGAGTACGTATAACTTATAGTTAATATTTGATGATATATTACTATAGTTGTGTGTATTGTACAAAATGCCTGGATCTATGTATATATCCAAACAAACTAATCAAGCATGCATCATTACAAATCCAATTATTCTGAAAATGAATAAAATTCATAAACAGACTATGAGGATGATGGTTATTATGATTATAATAGATATTATCATAAACATTTCATTAGTTAATGCTGGAAATAATATATTAACAGTATATTCTGCTAGCGGCATGTGTATACTTATGGGAGGAATGTTACATTACTCTCTTTGTATATTAAACATTTAATAATATTTTTTGTATTTCAAATATATGATAATAAACAACATATGTTTTAGAGAATATATATAGATAGTATGAATTGCAGTTGTTGTAACGGAACTAGTATTATTAATAGTAGCATATCCATTAAAGTGAAAAATAATAACAAATCTAAACACAGATACAAAATGGCAAAACGTCAGATAGAGTTGTCTTCATTTAAGCATGTTGATGATGCTTCAGAGTGCAATGTGGAAAAAGCAATTAGACCTACATCATTAATGATACTTCCACCACCTCCACTAACTCCACCACCACCCATGATACCAATAGATACAAATGTAATAGAATTGAAGAAATTACCAACAATTATCCCAAATCCAGTGCCAAATCCAATATCAGTGGAAATACCATCAACATCAACAGCGGGATTATATAAATTTCCCACCAAATATGACAAAGATGATGATGATGCTGAAGTTATCAGCAGTGATGACACAAAAGAAAATGATGTTTTCATTAAATGCATACCAGAACCAGGTATCAGGGCACATGAACTAGCTTGTTCAAACATTGACATACGCTCCTGCGAAGATCAACAGATGCTTGATGAGAAAAAAAAACCCCAAAAGTGTTGCTATTTGGACCGGGTAAGAACTATATTGTATGTGAGTCTGTTTATATTGATTATAGCAGCTGTGTGCTTTATTGCCATATTCTTAGGCTTAGGCATCGAGAGACATGAACTACTGTCATCTCACAACAACAATACAGCTATATAATGTATAGCATCAGTAGTTCTGTATATCAATTAGTATAATATTGATATTTAGTATAGATACATTTAATTGCTTATATTTAAGAGTATAAATCAGTGCTATGTAGTAGTATGTTAGTATTAAACTTTGAGTATGTATTTTTTATAACAATAACGTTATTATATATTAGAATAATACATATATTGTGTATTTCTTATAGAGTGTATATACACTATTAACAATGAAAATCAGCATTCTGATAAAAAATACACTAAATATGCTTAAATTTAAGTGTGATAATATATCCAATAAGCTTATATACAGATTGAGAATGAAAAATATTGTGTGGATGATATTAATGATCATATATGGACTCATAATATGGATATATATATATTTTATATCAGCATTATCATATAATAAAGACAATAGTAAACCTATTAGTGATAGCACTAGGGCCATTGTAGGCAAAATATAAGCATCATATATTTATATGTACTTATATATATTGAAAAAGTCTAATTATTACAATATTTATAGTGTATAAATTTATTTTTTTTTTGTATAAATGCATTATTTTCATAATAAATTGAAGAAAAAAAGAAAAAAACATAATTATTTAATCACTTATCTTCTGTAGAATCTGTGGAATCTGTGGAATCTGTGGAGTCCATAGGAGGAGTAGGAGGTCTAATAGGTGAGGTATATATATAATCATCTATTGATTCTTTCAGATACTTTGTCAAGGAACTGTATCTCTTGTATTCTGTAGCATGGGTATTCTTGAAGTATCTGAAATCCTTGAAATGTTTTCCATGTTTTTTTTCTTGTTCATTCAAATATTCTATTTTTTCATTAATAGCTTCCATTTGATGTACAATCATTTCTGCATCTTCGTGTATACCATTTAGGTATTTTGTGTTTTCATCACGATGATTTTCATAAAATCTTGCAGAATCAAAGTTAGGACCTTTAATAATGTTTCCCATGATTGTGTAAATAGTCAAGCAATTTAACTATCTATATTACATATACATAAAATAAAAAAAAATTAATTACATTTAATTTAATTTATTTAATTTAATTTAATTTATTTAATTATTTATTTAATTTAATTTAATTTAATTATTTATTTAATTAATTTAATTTAATTTAATTATTTAATTAATTTAATTTAATTTAATTTAATTTAATTATTTAATTAATTTAATTTAATTTAATTACATTTAATTTATTTATTTAATTTAATTATTTAATTAATTTAATTTAATTTAATTACATTTAATTTAATTTACACACTTTTACAGCAATTTATTTATTTTTTTTTTCATAATTCAAAGATTTTATGGGATTTTACGACATTTCAGGGCATTTCAGGGTATTTTAGGGGTAATTTATTTTTTTTTTTCGTGCAATTCACTTTTTTGATTATATGGGTATATATGTATATATGCGGAAAAAGTGTTTTGACGAAATTTTATGAATTTTTTATGTGATTTATGCGATTTATGGCATTTTAATTAATTTTTTTGCGTAATTCAGGTATTTTAATTGTTTTTTAATTGTTTTAATTGCATTTAATTAATTTAATTAATTTAATTAATTGTTTTAATTACATTTAATTAATTTAATTAATTTAATTAATTTAATTATTTTTATGACAATTCAGGTATTTTTTACGCAATTTAATAAAAATTATTTATTTTTTTCGCGTAATTCACTTTTTTGATTATATGGGTATATATGTATATATGCGGAAAAATGCGTTTTAACGAAATTTCATGTGTTTTCTTTATTATTTTGTACTTTTTATACGATTTATGGCATTTTAATTAATTAATTTAATTAATTAATTTAATTTAATTACATTTAATTGTTTATATGTTTATTTTTTGCGCAGTGTCGGTGCCATTTTTATTGCATAATAAAAAAATCAGATTATTTTATAAGATTGTTTGACAATGTATGTTGCTGTGATGCAGCTAGTTAAACATCTTTTAGCTATGCTATCTATTTTATCCAGTCTATTCCTTAACTCGATTAAGGAGTGTTTGCGCAAACAGGAGATACGTGATGTATTTTTTAGGTCATTTGATATGCCTATCAGTGCTTTTTCAGCTACTTTCACTTCATGCAGCATATAAGTGTACACTAATGATGTAAGTGGACTCGCTGTAATTGCGCCGATAGCAAACATTCGTATCCCATACAGCTTAGAATTAAGTGATTTGATATCTGCCAACAGATTTTTGCGCGCATTTGGCATAATATTCCCCATGGCTAGCTGATAAAACTATAATTTTGTAATAAAATCAGTATTAATAAGCTAGCCAAGGCTCTAAACTATTCTTTATTGTGTTCTCAATATCCGCAATTCTGTTTTGCAAACTATAAAATATAGTATGCCTCCTGAATTTACACATTCTTTGATTCAATAACTTCTCTAAGTTAATGTAAATTTGTGTAAGTTCTGTTAGTGTGTCAGTTATTTCTTCTAACAAGGTGCAAATTTTTTCAGAAACATAAGTAGAAACGGGCACAATATTGCTAATATGATTTCTTAACCAATATAATCTATCTTCTATTTCTGTAATAGCGTTCATGAGATCATTGATCATCGCCGAATTAACAAGACCCATTTTTAGATTGATTATTAGAGCTATCATTACCATCATTATCGATAAGTTATAAAAAGCACATTTAAAATTAACAATATTCTTGATATTTCTGATTTTCAAATAGGTCAAATAGTCTAAGCATACAAGAAATCAAGGTTATCGGGTCTCAAAAAAAGTAGTAGGATACAAAAAACGGGCGGCAAATCACCTATAATATTTTATTTTAATATAAGAGGTAATCATACTTTCTTAAAAAAGTAGCCTCAGATATTCTAATAAAATATTATAGGTGATTTGCCGCCCGTTTTTTGTATCCTACTACTTTTTTTGAGACCCGATAACCTTGATTTCTTGTATGCTTAGACTATTTGACCTATTTGAAAATCAGAAATATCAAGAATATTGTTAATTTTAAATGTGCTTTTTATAACTTATCGATAATGATGGTAATGATAGCTCTAATAATCAATCTAAAAATGGGTCTTGTTAATTCGGCGATGATCAATGATCTCATGAACGCTATTACAGAAATAGAAGATAGATTATATTGGTTAAGAAATCATATTAGCAATATTGTGCCCGTTTCTACTTATGTTTCTGAAAAAATTTGCACCTTGTTAGAAGAAATAACTGACACACTAACAGAACTTACACAAATTTACATTAACTTAGAGAAGTTATTGAATCAAAGAATGTGTAAATTCAGGAGGCATACTATATTTTATAGTTTGCAAAACAGAATTGCGGATATTGAGAACACAATAAAGAATAGTTTAGAGCCTTGGCTAGCTTATTAATACTGATTTTATTACAAAATTATAGTTTTATCAGCTAGCCATGGGGAATATTATGCCAAATGCGCGCAAAAATCTGTTGGCAGATATCAAATCACTTAATTCTAAGCTGTATGGGATACGAATGTTTGCTATCGGCGCAATTACAGCGAGTCCACTTACATCATTAGTGTACACTTATATGCTGCATGAAGTGAAAGTAGCTGAAAAAGCACTGATAGGCATATCAAATGACCTAAAAAATACATCACGTATCTCCTGTTTGCGCAAACACTCCTTAATCGAGTTAAGGAATAGACTGGATAAAATAGATAGCATAGCTAAAAGATGTTTAACTAGCTGCATCACAGCAACATACATTGTCAAACAATCTTATAAAATAATCTGATTTTTTTATTATGCAATAAAAATGGCACCGACACTGCGCAAAAAATAAACATATAAACAATTAAATGTAATTAAATTAAATTAATTAATTAAATTAATTAATTAAAATGCCATAAATCGTATAAAAAGTACAAAATAATAAAGAAAACACATGAAATTTCGTTAAAACGCATTTTTCCGCATATATACATATATACCCATATAATCAAAAAAGTGAATTACGCGAAAAAAATAAATAATTTTTATTAAATTGCGTAAAAAATACCTGAATTGTCATAAAAATAATTAAATTAATTAAATTAATTAAATTAATTAAATGTAATTAAAACAATTAATTAAATTAATTAAATTAATTAAATGCAATTAAAACAATTAAAAAACAATTAAAATACCTGAATTACGCAAAAAAATTAATTAAAATGCCATAAATCGCATAAATCACATAAAAAATTCATAAAATTTCGTCAAAACACTTTTTCCGCATATATACATATATACCCATATAATCAAAAAAGTGAATTGCACGAAAAAAAAAAATAAATTACCCCTAAAATACCCTGAAATGCCCTGAAATGTCGTAAAATCCCATAAAATCTTTGAATTATGAAAAAAAAAATAAATAAATTGCTGTAAAAGTGTGTAAATTAAATTAAATGTAATTAAATTAAATTAAATTAATTAAATAATTAAATTAAATAAATAAATTAAATGTAATTAAATTAAATTAAATTAATTAAATAATTAAATTAAATTAAATTAAATTAAATTAATTAAATAATTAAATTAAATTAAATTAATTAAATAAATAATTAAATTAAATTAAATTAAATAAATAATTAAATAAATTAAATTAAATTAAATAAATTAAATTAAATGTAATTAATTTTTTTTTATTTTATGTATATGTAATATAGATAGTTAAATTGCTTGACTATTTACACAATCATGGGAAACATTATTAAAGGTCCTAACTTTGATTCTGCAAGATTTTATGAAAATCATCGTGATGAAAACACAAAATACCTAAATGGTATACACGAAGATGCAGAAATGATTGTACATCAAATGGAAGCTATTAATGAAAAAATAGAATATTTGAATGAACAAGAAAAAAAACATGGAAAACATTTCAAGGATTTCAGATACTTCAAGAATACCCATGCTACAGAATACAAGAGATACAGTTCCTTGACAAAGTATCTGAAAGAATCAATAGATGATTATATATATACCTCACCTATTAGACCTCCTACTCCTCCTATGGACTCCACAGATTCCACAGATTCCACAGATTCTACAGAAGATAAGTGATTAAATAATTATGTTTTTTTCTTTTTTTCTTCAATTTATTATGAAAATAATGCATTTATACAAAAAAAAAATAAATTTATACACTATAAATATTGTAATAATTAGACTTTTTCAATATATATAAGTACATATAAATATATGATGCTTATATTTTGCCTACAATGGCCCTAGTGCTATCACTAATAGGTTTACTATTGTCTTTATTATATGATAATGCTGATATAAAATATATATATATCCATATTATGAGTCCATATATGATCATTAATATCATCCACACAATATTTTTCATTCTCAATCTGTATATAAGCTTATTGGATATATTATCACACTTAAATTTAAGCATATTTAGTGTATTTTTTATCAGAATGCTGATTTTCATTGTTAATAGTGTATATACACTCTATAAGAAATACACAATATATGTATTATTCTAATATATAATAACGTTATTGTTATAAAAAATACATACTCAAAGTTTAATACTAACATACTACTACATAGCACTGATTTATACTCTTAAATATAAGCAATTAAATGTATCTATACTAAATATCAATATTATACTAATTGATATACAGAACTACTGATGCTATACATTATATAGCTGTATTGTTGTTGTGAGATGACAGTAGTTCATGTCTCTCGATGCCTAAGCCTAAGAATATGGCAATAAAGCACACAGCTGCTATAATCAATATAAACAGACTCACATACAATATAGTTCTTACCCGGTCCAAATAGCAACACTTTTGGGGTTTTTTTTTCTCATCAAGCATCTGTTGATCTTCGCAGGAGCGTATGTCAATGTTTGAACAAGCTAGTTCATGTGCCCTGATACCTGGTTCTGGTATGCATTTAATGAAAACATCATTTTCTTTTGTGTCATCACTGCTGATAACTTCAGCATCATCATCATCTTTGTCATATTTGGTGGGAAATTTATATAATCCCGCTGTTGATGTTGATGGTATTTCCACTGATATTGGATTTGGCACTGGATTTGGGATAATTGTTGGTAATTTCTTCAATTCTATTACATTTGTATCTATTGGTATCATGGGTGGTGGTGGAGTTAGTGGAGGTGGTGGAAGTATCATTAATGATGTAGGTCTAATTGCTTTTTCCACATTGCACTCTGAAGCATCATCAACATGCTTAAATGAAGACAACTCTATCTGACGTTTTGCCATTTTGTATCTGTGTTTAGATTTGTTATTATTTTTCACTTTAATGGATATGCTACTATTAATAATACTAGTTCCGTTACAACAACTGCAATTCATACTATCTATATATATTCTCTAAAACATATGTTGTTTATTATCATATATTTGAAATACAAAAAATATTATTAAATGTTTAATATACAAAGAGAGTAATGTAACATTCCTCCCATAAGTATACACATGCCGCTAGCAGAATATACTGTTAATATATTATTTCCAGCATTAACTAATGAAATGTTTATGATAATATCTATTATAATCATAATAACCATCATCCTCATAGTCTGTTTATGAATTTTATTCATTTTCAGAATAATTGGATTTGTAATGATGCATGCTTGATTAGTTTGTTTGGATATATACATAGATCCAGGCATTTTGTACAATACACACAACTATAGTAATATATCATCAAATATTAACTATAAGTTATACGTACTCAGTACAAATTAGTACATTTAAACCACAACATTAATTATATTTAATTCATCTCTTTCTTTTTCTGTTCCCTCTTGACTTGAAATATCATATGGTACATCAATCAGCTGACTCATCCATCTTCTTATGGCGTAATTCAGATTCATTTCTGCTTGATACATAAATGGTACTATGCACTCACCAGGCATGAACAGTTTGTCAATGTTACACAACACATATGTATACAAGCTTCTACAATCTATAATTGCTACAGTCTGATTTTCCTTTATGATAATTTTCAGGATTTCTTTGTTGACATATATGTTATTTTCAAACACATCCCAGTCAAACACATAGTATGTTGTTCCTATCATGATTCCATAATGTTCATTGAACAGTGGATCTGTTAAATTATTTTGGATATCATACCAGTCAATTATTTTTATAATTTCGGCAATTTTGACACCAGGTATTCTGATTTGTGCTGTACCAAGAAATGTGTTTAACATAATACCACACATGATATCGCCAGAATATGTATCAGACATGATTACTATTATATAAATAAAAAACAAACAATATTTAAATGCAACGATAAGGCATAACAGGCGCATATTTTGTTGCATAACTATAAAATGTATAATTATTACACCAATGTGGACTATACAAAAACAACGAAATCTGTTGATGAACTAATTTTGCCATAACATACAATTTTATGTCTGATTCCCACTTTGAATCATATCTTTGTTCTAATATGCGGCTAGCTGGACTAAATCCAATACCATCATATAGTATAAACTGTTTATCACAAAATGTTTTATACTTTACTGTAGTACCATCATTAATAGCTCTAATGAAATTTTGTATTATACTTTTATCTATGTTATCAGATATATCAATAACATGTACATATGCTCCTAGCATCACAAGCAAATTATTTATATACAATGAATTGTTTTTGTTAAATAACTTATTAGTCATATGAAATATTTTAACAACTCTGCCAACAATTTCTCCATCAAGTTTAACATACATAATATCTGTATCAAAACATCCAACAAAGTAAATCATGATTATAATACTAACATTTTCTAAAAAATATAATAATATATTATAGTTATTTATAGTTCATACTGAACTTTTAATTTACCATTAACGTTTTACAGACTCAATAGTAGACTTAACATTATCATGCTGTTTATTTTTCTTTGATAATATATGTGCTATATTTATTGGTGAAACTGTACTAGTAGTAATAGGTGTTTGCTTAATATGTTTAGCAATTTTAGGTACTAATAATTGATGTGATTTAGGTTCATTTATTGTAATGTGTCTTGGAATAACACGCGCAAAGATAGTAGAAGTATTGATAGGAGAAATAGTAGACATTAGAGGTGATAGTCGTGGTATCAATGATACTATACTACTATCTGTTGATTTTTTTTGTACATCCTCTACTGCTTCCTCTTCATCTTCCTCTTCCTCTTCTGATTCATCATAGTCTTCTTCATCTTCATAGTCTTCTTCATCTTCGTCATTTGTTTCCTGTATTATTTCTGGTATATAACTATCTATGCTATCAAAGGATTCTTTGCTACTGCTTGATGAATCTGAGCTAGAATCTAATGATGTATCAGATACAAGAGTTTCTTTACATTCTAATATATTTTTTCTTTTATTAGATTTTATAAAAGTTGTATCTATATTGTCATCATTTGAGGACTTATTTGTTATAACTGGTATATACGTTTTTTGTAAATTAGTAGATAAATTTATAGGTTCATCATTTTTTTGTTGTACTATAGGCCTTGTTTTTATCATAGCTTGTAATTTTGATTCCCATTCACGATTTTTAGAATGCATAATAGTTGGTTTTGTAGATAATTTCATTAGATTTTCTACTTCAGTATCAAGTTCTTTTTCTCTAGAATTTGTATCACATAATACAGTAGATTTATTTATGATATCCTTTATATCATCTACATGCTTTAATATGCATTGTGTATCTTTTTTTTGAAGTTTAATAACCATAGATGTATTATTTTTTGATACAGAAGATAAACTGAAATCTTTAGAACTACTTGGTATAGGCTTAAATGCATAACTATTAGATTGTACAGTATGTGCATTAGTGAATATATTTGTAGATAGATTTATAGAATTAGTAGGTATTGCTGTACTTATTGATGTAGTAGAATATGACATATCTGCATTATCACTAGATAATCCTTGCCATAAAAGTGGTCCACGAATTTGATAACCAGCTTGTTCTACACCTTCCATAAATAACTGTATAGGATCATATAAACAGGGTTTAGGAGATATTTGTGTATAAATCTCATTACCAGTAAATACACCAGTAGGATATACAGTCCAATATAGTATATTATTGTTTCCTGTTGTATATATACAGCTTTTTTTGTCATTTAACCATCTGGTAACAAATAATTTATCAAGATTTCTATTTTCTTGTGATGTTCCTGACCAATTAATGATATGAATATAATGTCCAACAAGTATCATATTTAAATCAGAAATGTCAATCTTGTATTTGACTTCCATAAGATCGCTCCATGGTACTATGCGTACAATTATTGCCAGAACTTGTTTATTAAACTGTATAACAGGTGCTTTTTTGTACAACGATTTAATAAATACTAGCGACATATTTTGTATATATGTATGTTCTAATATATAATAATACAAATTTAAATAAAAAAAAAAAAAATAACATATATGCAAGATATTGCATGTGCTTAAATAGCTATTATAATATATTGATTATACTAATGTGCTTGATTATTAAATACATAATATTTAATAATTCATATACACATACTATCTAATAATCTATAATAGATAAAACTATAATAAGCAATTATATTTGTCTACTAAAATTCTTATTTTATATTATCATCAGTGATTACGTTCTTTATAGTTCTATAGTAAGGTTAATTTTGTCACCTATACTATTTTATAACAATTCAATTATTTCATCTGTAACATTGTATTCTTATAAAGAAACTTTGTAAGCCGAACGTAAGGCTATTAACAGTAGTATTTCACTTTTCTTCATTGATTGATGGAAAGAATTTCTTTACTCTTTCATTATCCATGTTTGATATCAGTCACATCAACAATTGATACATTTTGAAAGTATGAAATATTTGGATTGTCATCCTTCTCATCTTTCTCATCAGAATCATCCTTCTCATCCTTCTCATCTTTCTCATCTTTCTCATCAGAATCATCCTTCTCATCTTTCTCATCTTTCTCATCAGAGTCATCCTTCTCATCATGATCATCAGGATCATCAGGATCATCAGAGTCAGTGTTTTGGATAGCATCAGTTGTGGATTGTACTGTGGATCTGTTAGTAGTGCTACTTTGATTTGTATGTGTGATAGTTGTATTACTATCAGAGTAATCACTATGCTCTTTTCCATTTTCAGGTCCTGCATTGTGAAACTGAATAGGATTTATTATGACTGTTGGTGAGTTGTAACTGTAATCAGATTCTTCATCAGTACTGTCTTCACTAGTAGTACTATGATAATGATAGTCAGATTCAGCAGTTTCTATATCTAATGTATAGATATAATTTGGATAGCCATTAGTAGATGTATAATCTACATCTTTTTTTTTTTTTTCAGTATCTTTGTCAGTATCTTTGTCAGTATCTTTGTCAGTATCTTTGTCAGTATCTTTGTCAGATTTGTCAGTCATATCCATAGTCTCTCTATTTGTAGACTGTTCAGATGTTTCTGGCATAACATCATCTTTATTTGAAGTAGTAGCTAGTACTCCATATGATGTTGATGGCTTTGGATTGTCACTTTCATTCTCAGACAATAGCTCTGGAGATTTAGCATCCATCTGTGTATCTGACTTCACCTTCAAAGACTTGTTTTTTCTTTTTCCATTATCACTTGAGTCATTGCTACTATCATCAGTATCATCAGTATCATCATCAGATGATTTAAATGCTGAATTCATGACTTTTCCATGTTTGCGTTTAATTCCTATGGATGTTGACTTGAATGGTGGCTTGTCATCCATGTCCTTGTTTATGATGTCATTATCTGAATTTTGTGGGATAGATTCTACAACAACTTTGCTAGTCAGTAAAGTTCCGCACTCAGAATAGTCATCTCTGACTGGCAGATCATTGAGTATGATACTATTGTTTGTTGTGTTGCTGTCTACAACAATAGCATCGAAAGTCTTGACTGATCTACGCTTGAGTGGTACTTGAAAATCATTGTACACAGTTATGCCTGTAGAAACATATCTGAAACGTGATACTACTTCAGGTGTCTGTATATCCATTATCGGTTCCAGACAATAACCCAAGTTAGCATTTACAGGTATCTCTCCTGTAATACTGTGTTTGATAGATGGTTCTTCCACAATAACAGGATTTGATACATTTGTATCTACTATGCCACAAGCTAAATTAACAACATTGGCTTTGGTAACATCCTTGTAGCTGAAAGAAGTACCAGATTTGTCTGTAGCATTAAATGCCATGTCATAGTACCGTGAATACACTGATGTTCTGGGAATACCTTGATCAGGATGTTCTGGTGTGTCAATAAATCCAAAATCTTCATAGTTTTCACAAAACTGTACCAATTTTTCTGCTGTTGGAGGTGTCAAAGATATATCTACATAGGTATCATAGTCAGTGTTACCTCTGGGTGTTACTGGTCTTGTGATCATACCAGTACGAAATAACATGGTCACGATGGGATGATCATATTTCTTGTTGGCTAACAAGCATAGTGGAGTATTGTTTCTACATATTTTGCGTAAATGCTCCATGTACTTCTCTTGATCACTAGCTACAGGACATGGTACTATCCTGACTTTGTGTAGATCAGTGTATTTGCAATATTTCCACATGTTTGATGGAAATGATATACCTGGTATGATATGATTGGCGCATATATACATACCATAGAGTGGTCCATGAAAGTCATCCATGTACTCTAATGCAGCTGATGTTGTCAGTAGACGTCCAGTATTTGTATTTTCCAGGTATAATGCCATGGCATATTGACCAACTATGAATAGTTTGTTTGTATATATCATTTCTATATTTGGTCGGTCACACAAATCAGCTACATTGAACATGTATCCAAGTGTTCCAATGTGACGGTTGCCAGCGCATAAATATACACTGTCATCTTTTTGTTTGATATGCAGTCCATATGGAGGAGCATTTATAGACATCATTTTGAACAATACTATTTTAAATATAATATGTAATAAAAAAAAAAACAAATATTTGTTAATCAATAGGTTTTGTATGGATAGATTTGCGCTTTGTTTTTATTTCTTGTCCACACAATCTGATATTGACTCTAGATTGCTTGTTCAACAAAGCGTCATTGATGAAAGTGTTGTTGTCAACGATTTGTTCAGTTTTTATATCTGTGTACTGTTTCTCTATTTGTGCAACAGTTTGATTTCCAGATTGTTTCATCAATTTGTTGATCTCTTTTTGGTCATTTAAAGACCCATCAAACAAGTCAATTGTATTCTCATTAATCAGTTCAATCTCTTTGTTCATTGCATTTATTATATCTTTGGTATAAAAGAGTTTTCTCAACTTGTATGATACACTCATTGAACTTGACATTATCTTTAGTAAGCCCATGATCTTGTTGTAGTATTTGACATCATCTATTGTCATATTGTCATGAGTCTTATCTATAGACCAGTACTCAAATGGTATGTACTCGATAACTTCATCAACAATGATTTTACCTCCTCCATGTAAGTTTGCATGATCTTGTAGCAATTTCAGTGGGTATGTGCTTTCTGACTCAATCATCACATAGTATTTTCCTATAGACATCACAACAAAGTTGACATCTAGTTGATTTGAGAAGTTGATTATTTCTTCTTTTTTGTCAGTTACACACAACACATTGATTATATAATTGCTATTGCTTTCTCCATCTATGTTGTATTCAGGGATGTCAATTGTGACTAAATTAGACTTTCCAAATGATAGTACAAACAATTGAGGTTCTTTGGAGTGAACTTCTCGTGTCTTTTGCATGGCTACAACCTTCTTTGATGATGCAATAGATACCTCTGATCTATGACTATACTGATCATTTGCTACCATACTAGGTACTATTGTATCTGTACACGTTAGTGTAACTTGATTTTGTTTTCGTGGTTGTCTTAGTCTTTTAGGAAGCACAGTATTTTTTAATAGTAGTTTGTCTTCCATTGATTTAGTTGGTGGTTTTGGAGTTTTAGGTTTTACCACATCAGGCTGTTTTTGTACAGGTTTTACCACATCAGGCTGTTTTTGTACAGGTTTTATAGGTATGAGCTTAGTATGTTGTAGTGGTAATCCAATATCTACTTCTCCACATGATCCATAAAGATCTATATCATGCACCCTTAGAAAGTGTGTTGCATGTGATGTCATAAGAGACTTCATCTCCTGACTACTATAGATAGGTACAACCACTTTAACTTCAGAGTTATTTGTTTCAACATTAGTTGTTGGATTATCTGGTATTATGTTGTCAGCTGTCAATTCATCTGTCTCTGCTTGTGGTTCTGTTTCCATTTCTATTTGTGGTTCTGGTTCTGTTTCCATTTCTATTTGTGGTTCTGGTTCTGTTTCCATTTCTATTTGTGTTTCTAATCCTGTTTCCATTTCTACTTGTGGTTCTAGTTCCATTTCTTTTTGTAGCTCTGGTTCTGTCTCTATTTCCACTTCTGCTTGTGGTTCTGTCTCTATTTCCACTTCTGCTTGTGGTTCTGTCTCTATTTCCACTTCTGGTTGTGGTTCTGTCTCTATTTCCACTTCTGGTTGTGGTTCTGGTTCTTTTTCCATTTGTATTTCTGAAAGTTGTTCTACTTGTGCAACCATATCAATAGATGTATCTGTAGAACTAGATGTATCTATTAAATTAGTAGATGAAATATTTGACATACAATCAGCTGCAATACTTGATATGACAATGTTTTTGCCTGATTTCATGCAGTCAAGTATATCTGTTAAATCATCCTGTGTACCATTTGACAAGTCATCACTGTCAGAATCTGTTGAATATATCATAATGTAATCATCACTTAGTACAGGATTTTGTACAGGTGCAGGTACAGATACAGGTATTTGTACAGGTGTAGGTGTAGGTGTAGGTGTAGGTGTAGGTGTGTCCATGATCATGGGCATAGATATAGGCACAAACACAGGTGCACGTACAGTTACAGGTGTAGATGTAGGTGTAGGTGCTTGTATAGATACAAACACAGATGTAGGTTCAGGTGTATGTACAGTTACATTATCTACAATGTCTTCAGATATTGTATTGACTTCAGTATCTAGTTTAGTTACTGTTGCAGTTGTTGCAATTGTTTCAGTTGTTGAAGTTGTTTCAGTTGTTGAAGTTGTTGCAGTTGTTGCAGTTGTTGAAGTTGTTGCAGTTGTTGAAGTTGTTGTTACCGCCGCCATTACTATGGGGAGTTTCTTTGCTTTTGCCTTTGATTTAGTAGACTCCTTAATACTAGATGTATTCTTTTTTGCTGGTTCATTTGTTGTAGGCTGAATTTTTCTAGGTCGACCTCTAGTTGAAATTTTGCCTTTAACAGAAGATTTACCTTTAGCTGGGCTTTTAGCTTTAACTTTAGCTGGAGTTTTAGCTTTAACTTTAGCTGGAGTTTTAGCTTTAACTTTAGCTGGAGTTTTAGCTTTAACTTTAGCTGGAGTTTTAGCTTTAACTTTAGCTGGAGTTTTAGCTTTAGCTTTAGCTGGAGTTTTAGCTGGAGTTTTAGCTGGAGTTGTGCTTTTAGCTTTAGCTGGAGTTTTAGCTGGAGGTTTGGTTTGTTTTTTACCATTATCTTTGTCTGAACTTTTAGTATTCTTTTTGCGGCATACTTTTTGTTTAGGTACCACATCACTCTCCTGTTTGCTAATTGTTTTCTTTAATACTTTGCCAGAAACATAGGTAAGATTTAGATCCATTGGTTTTTGTAACTGTTGCTCTTTGATCAATCGTTTATGTTCTCTAAATCTTTCACGTTTTTTGGTGTTTATTCTATCCTTCTTTGCAGATTCTGGCATAAGACCAGCAACTTTGATTTGTGTGTGTGGCTTTTCATGATGAGTTGGTTTCATGTATCTTTGTGGCAGTATATATGTTTGTGATTGCATATTTACTTGCTTTTCTTGTTCTACAGTTGTCTTTGGTTCTGGAGTTACATTTTCACCTGTACACTTATACTTGTGTGTATAGGTATATGTGTGAGGATGCGATAGATATTTACTATCACTCACATGAACCATTTGTTCATTTTTTGCAGATACACCCAGACTGATTTTAAGACCAGTCTTAGTTTCACTATCTTTCTTCTTTTCAAGTAAAGTCTGTTCTTCTTTTTCTTTATTCTCTTCCATCAGTATTTTCAAGTATCTCAAAGTAGACTCTTCTTTGCTGTGAGCAATAAGTACTTCTATATTGTCTCCATGCTGTATTTGCAATGATGTAGCAGGAATACCTTCTGCAACACTTATTTTGTCTTTATGCAACTTATCTCTCAATGAAGCCCGCATAAGAAGAGTAAACATTTCTGAATTTTCAGGTTTGACAATGTTTGCATTCAGTGAATGTATATATTCTTCAAGTTCTTTTTTCAGTGATTTTCTGGATTCACTGTTGGTACTGTGACATCTTGACATTTTACAGTCAATGATGTTGTACAATCTATCAACAGACATGCTGTTAAATCTTTGTTCTGCACCAGTAGATGTTCTGATTTCATTGTTTGATAGCAACCTAGTATAGTTTGATGCTTCAATTGATGATTTCAAATGGCTGTTTGCAGCATTGCGCTTTGTACGGACTTCATGAATACTCAGCATAGCATTGTTGCGAGCTTCCATGGCATTCTTTAGATGTATTTGTGCTTTAGACTTGGCAACAAGTGTATTTCTCAGAGTTTTGATCATATCCAAAATCTTTGATAGATTTGTAGTAGATTCTTTATTCTTTTCTGCTATGGTTATAGCACAAATTAATCTAGTGATATCTTCATTGATTCTGCTCATATCTCCCAAAACAATTTTCATACCATCTATCACATATCCTATGGTTACGTGCCTCATGTCCATGTTTTCAGCATGGGGTCTGTCAGCCATTATTAGTACATTTGGAGGCAGAATAGTTAATGCTCCTGCATTGTTTGCAGTGGATACCATGTGTTTCAGAAAATTGTGTTCAATAGCCTCTGTTTCTATCAAAGATTTTTTGGATGATATGGCTTCATCTGCTTTTACCTTTAGAAGCTCATGAGCTTTCTTTTCTTCATTTGTGAGAAAATCATAGCTGATTTGTGCAGCCTTGGCTATGTCATGTCTTTCCGTTGCTAGTACTAGACTAACAGATACACTCGCTGCGTTGTGTATTGAATGAGCATTTATAGCAGCAGCTATTTCTGCTTTCAATTCTATTCTTGTTTTGATGTAATCCAATTGTTCTCTGATTTTGTCATTGGCATCAGTTGGTATAGGATTTGTAACACTAGATACCACAGCTTGAATATCAGTAGTTTGATCTTTCATTTTCTTTGATTTTAGTAATGCAGCACGATTTCTTCGTACAGATTCACTAAATATACTTTTTTCAGCTGATGATTTGTCATTAGTTAATTGTTTCTTGACAAAATTTTTTGCAACATTCATCCTTTTTGCAATAGTATACTTTCTAATCTTTGGCATATCAGGATTGACTGGTGGTTGTGGCCGGAATATAGTAAATGGCAACTTCTTTTTTAAGTCTGTTGAATAATCAGATGGATCTAACTGAATATAGCCACAAGTACTTGGTTTAAAATTGTCTGCATCTGGTGGCACTGATATAGTGGCAGAGGGTTTTGAAGTAGATGCTACTGTGATTTTTTTTGTTTGGGTTTGATAAGGAACTGATATAGTAACTATATCAAGATATTGTGGTGCATCTTGAGTAGTCACTTTTTGCTGTGAACCTAATGCTACAGGAACACGTGTACTTACATTCACTTCTGGAATCGGTAATATAGGTACAGGTAGAGTTTTTGAAACCTTTTTCTTAGATGTATCTTTGCTTGCGCCCTTCCTTTGTGTAAAATTACTTGATTTTGGCTTTTTCTTTCTAGGTTTTTTGAGAGTTGGCTTTGATTCTTTAGATACATTTTGCTTGATCAGTATGATGGGTGGTACCTTATTGTCTACAGTAGTTTGTGTACTTGATGGTGGTACATCACTCAGCTTGATCTTTTTAGCTGTATCTGTGATATTCAGAGGGGGCACAGAAGATCGTTTTATGCTATCTGGTTTAATAGCATAAATATGATCATTTGTTTGAGCTGATTCAGTGGTGTCCATAGTGTTGTATAATGGTGGATATACATCTGTACATGATTCTTGTATCAAATTGGTAGGTGGTATAGTCCAAAATCCCTGTGAACCTTGTTTTTTCTTTAAGGTTAAGGGTGGAGTACTCATTGTATTATTATTTTAATAATATCAATAATACCCATTAAAATTGGTCATACTGACGATACTATTATTGTATTTTAATAGAATCTAAATTATATATAAAAATGTAATAAATATAAAAAAAAATAATATAATTATACAAGATGTTTAATTAATATGATGTTACTGATATTTGTGTAGTTAACAGATTTATTTAGTTGTGTTTACATCACCAATGTAGTAGGGTTCTTCTGGAGTGTATTTCTTTAGTTGTTGATTGATACATTCCATATTGCTTGTTAGTGCAGTAGGAAGATATTTGTTTATCATAAATTCCTCACTATATGGCCTGTTTATTGCTAGTTTCCAGTAGTCTGCTGATATAGTCACAATACTAGTTGCGTCATTAACTAGCTTTATCTCAGATACTTTGCCACAACTAATGGTTACCAATGGAGAAATCAGACCAAATGCTACGATATAGTAGCATGATCCTATGACAATGCCGCCATATCTGGCAAGTCCTATTGTATCTGAATATACCATGGCATTGCAATCCATGTAACCAATAAATGGTACAGAATATTCATTTGTTTCATCGATCAAATGAGGTACATCATTCATAATGATCTTTGATATAATAAAGTCAGGACATTTGAATAGAGGCCTTTTTACACTTGACATTGTCATAATTCTTTTCAGCACTTTTTCCATATCACTTTGTGTTGACAAGTATATGTCTTTGCTACCTTTACGGTAACTAGCTGTTGCCCATACCAAAGATTTTTTGTTGATGTGTGTTTGTGGCTTGTAACATGGTACAACCACACTAGACCCAGATTCTCTCTTTGAGTTTAAATGACCCATGATTGTTAACTATTATATATATCTATTAAAAAAATAAATAATAACATATATTAGCTCAGAGTAATCATAAGACTTATATTATGTTATATGTATTGATAGGTGTAAATTGTAATAGATTTTCATTGATAGATATCAGCTTAGTTTGTATATGATCAGGTATTGCAGCATTGAATATTATATTATCATCATATGGTTGATTAACCACAAGTTGCCAATGATCTTCATTTATGTATGTAACTCTATCATCATCTCTGATTTGAAGTGTAGCTGATATACCTAAATAAACATCAACAACAGGTGATAATGCCATAAACGACATAACATAGTAAAATCTACCAATAATAATTCCACCATAGTAGTTAATACCTAATTGCTTTAAATGGCACATAGCATTACAGTCCATATAACCAATTATTGGCAAATAATAATCACTTTTTTCATTGCGTACATGTGGCATTATACTCAGCTCAATCATTGAAACAACAAAACTAGGACATTTAGTAATATGATGATCACTATAAGTAGACTCTGTATACTCTTCTATACTATTGTATATAGTTGATTCACATATACTTTCTCTGGGTCTACTATTTCTCTTTGTTTTGAATAACCAATTATTTTGATTATTTGTATTTTTAACTGTATACTTGTTTTTTGATTTTAATTGACCCATGTTAGTAAATGTATCTACTAAAAATCAACAATATTTATACAAATATTATAGATAGTACAGATCAAATGTTAAAATTTAGAAATACATTTTTCCTACGTAGTATGGATCTTGTGGTGTGAATTTTCGCAATCTAGTATTTACTGTTCTTAACGAGGTTATTGTTTGTGTCCGCAAATACCTTTCTTCTACACTCATTTCATATTTTTTGTTTATCAGAAGTTTCCAGTATGATGGTGGTATTATATCCAATTTCTTGTAGTTTTCTGTTATTACTAGGCCTATTTTGGATTGACAAGTAATTTTGACCATTGGTGATAGAAGACCAAAGTCTATCACATAATAACAATTGCCAATCACAATACCTCCATATCTTGGTTTATTCATGATATTTGTATCAGATATGGCATCACAGTCCATATATCCTATGATAGGGATCAGATAGGTATTGTTTTCATTTGTAACACATGGAACCTCTCCTAACTCTATCTTTGTTATAGTAAAGTCAGGATATCTGATCATGGGGCTGTAGGTTTTGTTGATAAAGAGCATTTGATTCAAGATGATATCTGATGTAAAGTAGTATACATCACTATCAGAGTCCTCATCTATTTCATCAAATGCTTCTATATCCACATTTGTGCATTTTGCATTTAGCTCTTTGCTATATGCTACTCTGCCCTTTTTCCATTTAGAAGACATGAATGATATGCTCTTACGAGGCTTGTTTGTTGACATATTCAGACCCATGGCTATGGTTATCATGCAATAACTACTAAAAAAATAAACTATACAATTTTTCTACCAATTTTAACACTATATTCTGATAATGCGTTTATTATTGGATTGACTATTGCCCATGGGTGCCTATATATAATAGGAGAAGTATCATTTATTTTAATTATTTTCCACATATAATATGGTATTAAAATGCTTTTATTTGAATCAATATCAAAGTAGATATCAAAGCATAGTTTTCTGATATAGTTAAAGAAGGGAACATATTTATCTGGTATAATAAATCGAAATCCACAAATATCAACACAGCTATCATTAGTTATAGTTGGTAATGGATTACCTAATGGTATAAATTCAAGTATAGAACATATAGATATATTACTGATAATAAATTCAAATTGACATGACAGATGGTTATATGTATGCCGTATAAATGGCCTACATATCACTTGTATATGAGATGTCATCTCTATCTAAAATATATTCTTCTATAAATAATTTTTTGTATTTGTCATTTGATAATGCATTTTTTTTAAATAATACATTAGCATTAATGGTATCCTTCTAAGAGTATTTATATGTGAAAAAGGCCATTGTACCATTTTCCATGAATAACCAGAAACTATTAATTTTGGTTTATTAGGAAAATCCACTATTAAGTCAGTATAAGAAGGTATTAATTTAATTCTAATTAATGGTTTTTTAATATCCTTACGCCATGTTACTATTGATAATTTTGTATTCCATATAATATAAATATTTCTTGATATATTCATATTAAATTCTTTTTCAATATCATTGAGATGTTTTCTTAAGTCATTACTATAACATACCATTATTACTTGTAAGTTTATTATATCATCAATAGAAACAACTAATGAGTTATTTTTGATAATTAGTTTAGGGCATTTAATAGGTGTTTTGTATTTTATTGACATGACTATAAAAAAAATAATATTATTTATAAAAATTTAGTAATTTAAACAGAAACTATCCATTTAATATTTTTCATTATTAATATAGCCTTAGATGATTCTGCATTTCTGATTAATGGATATGAAGAATACTTATTATTAATATTTACTGCCCAAGTTCCTTGTAGCAATGTATATTTAGTTGTTGATGTATATACTTCAATATTATTTCCACAAGTACATTCATAAATTATAGCATCTTTTACATTATTATTAGTGGTGCTAATATGTAGATTATATATACCACATACAATATTAAAGCCAGACATATTATTAACAACTATATTATTATATTCTTCTTCTGAACAAATAGGTCCAATTATATCTATAACATCACCATTTGGTAATATTAATTGTATATTGCCTTCTAATACATGTAATTGAAGTGGTTTATTTAAATTTGCTAATCGTTTAATCTCTCCCATTAAATGTGGAACATCAATAATAGATTTAGCAAGATTTGTATACATAATATTTGGTGCATAATAATGCCTATAAGAATTTTCAGTTGATACTAAACTATTTACTTTGATATCTGGTATTGCTAATAATTGTTCACTTGATGTAGTATCAGAGACAATTGGTGTATATGATGCATCTAGTGGGCCTACTTCATCTAGTTCAATTAAAGCTTCTATATTATTTTTTTCAATACTATCATGTATGTTCTTGACTATAGCTGAAACTTCTGGTATATTATTCATAATAACTAATTGTGGTTTTAATGCTATAATACCATTTATATCTGGTTCAATAGTTTCTTTAACTTTTTGAGAAATTATATATGATGTATTATTATCGTCTAATGATAATAATGTATATAAATTTACTGTATTCAGATCATCATATATTTCATTAGTATCTATTTGAATATTTGTGTTATTATTGCTCATAATGATAATTATATAATTAATATAATATCTATAATATTGGTATAATAGAAAAAAACTAAACTACACTAAGATATTATATGTATTAAACATATGTTTATTGTTACTTTATTGTTACTTACTCTGTTCTAGTATTTGACTGACTGATATCATATTCAACAATTTATTACCTTTAGCTCTTTCAATGGATGTATGATTTAGTTGCCACTGCTCTATAAAGTTTAATGTTGAATTTATACTCCATTCATGAGAACGAAAGCATAAGTCAAATGGTTCAGTAGAGTCCATATTTTTTACAAATATATTTACTCCATATATCTGTGCTTCACGAATAAATGGTATATACATATCAGGTTTAAATTTTTCTGAATCTATATGTAGTATTAAATATGCAGAACCACAACGCATAATCATATGAGATCTATGATCAGATGCTCTTACTTGTAATCTAAATAGTGTACTATCTAAACTTGCTTGTGTTATAGATGGATTAGATAGTATCTTAGATTGCTTATTAAGCACACTATCTAAGTTATTTAAAATAACTATCCATGTTTTAGATGAATCATTCCAGGTAATAGTTATATATCCATGATTTGGTTTAACTATATCAATTGACTTAAATTCTTCTTTAATTTTATTTATTTGATGTTTCTTTGAGTCATTTAATACATCTTTATCTAATCCTGAACTAGCCATATTGATATCTATAGTAGAATAACTAAAAAAAAAACATACTTTATGGTTAGTAATATAACAGTTTAACTATTATATTAATCAGATGTTAATTTGGCGATACTTCTAGCACGTAGCTTTTTTTGTAAAAGCTCATCTTTGCTAATGAACTCTTGTAAACTGCGAAGTGCAAGTTCATCATCCATTGGAAAGTTGTACATTGGATCAAATGTACCCATCAGTATTGATAAAATAGTTGTTGCTTTAAATCCACACCTTTGTTTGATCCATGTACCATTTGATTTGGCTAGTAAATCCTCTAATGTTAGTGCCCTCCACATGTCTGGTCCAAAGTTTAGTGCTGTATCATTTGGCAGAAATAATGATATGTAATATCTTCTTCTGGGATCACTACATCTTGCTGCTTCTAATAGTTTAACAACTTCTCCACAAAGCTTGTTGTAGTTGTGACTTTTGACAATCAAGTATGTTTCTCCAAGCATAATAACAAAGTTTACGCAGTAAACATTTGTTACTAGCCAATGCAAAGGAAACTCATCTGTTCCATATGCAAGAATGTCCATTTGACTAACAGCTTTCCGATAAAATACCAGAGGTGGTTCAGGCAAATCACTATGAAATTCCCACATATTGGATTCTTTGTTTAGAAATATTCTAATGCGGCCTGGTATTTGTATATGCTTAGGAGCATATGGTATCATTAATGGATTTTCATATTCATCATATGGAGTTGGTCTGTATATTGGTGGAATTTTCTTTATCTTACCAGCAATTGATGATCCTGAAGTTGGTTTGTATAATCTGTTCATAGAAAAGATTTTAACCAAATATGGTTCAGTATCATCATCTTTGTGATATCTTTTCTTCTTCTTTTTTTTTGGTATAGCTGGAACAGGAAATATATTTGAGGTAGCTAAAGCTGCTGGTATAACTGGTGCAGCTATTGATGCTAAAGCAGCTGGCATAGGTGATGCAGGTCCTCTAGATGTAATAACTGATATATGTTGTTTTGTAAACACTTTTGTTATTATAACTTTTTTTTCTATAATATTCATATCAGAGTCTAAACCATCAGTTGTACCATTTATTTTGTCAGGATGTGTAGTTGTTGATACTGTATTCATCTTGAGTTTATTATTGTACAACACTGTGATTTTCTATAATTATATTTAGAGATATTAATAATATAAATTATATAAATACATACATATATTAAAAAAAACAAATATTATCATATCATAGTATAATAATATTTATATAAGCATAATATTTAATTATAATGAGGTAGATAATCTTTTAACTATTTTCCTACTTTTTTCTACAACAGACCACGCCTCAACTACAAAATCATCTATATTTTTTCCATCTTTGATAGGAAATATATGCAGAGATATAAGTCCCATAGGTGGAATTAAAATTAATCCCCAATTATTTGGTGGCACTATTATGCAAGAACCACTTTGATCTAATATACGTATTGATTCTCTGTTTTGTTTGCAATCTTGCATCAGCATTAATTGATAACCCCTAAGTCTATCCAAACTGAATATAAAACTTCCAGCATACATTGATACTAAATGTTCATTAGCAATCCTGTCATAATGCAAATAGTATTTTGTTTTATGAATAATGCCTCGAATTCTTATGCGGAACACATCCTTAACATTGGCATGTGTGTATGGTTCCTTGCCTATGATGTGAATCTCTATTTGTGACAATGATCTGTTTATAGCCATTTTAGATAAGTGCAGCAAAACACTGTGTATCTATATAAGATATTTCGTCTGTTATTAGTGGGATAGTAGGTTCTACTGAATATTCAAATATGTCAGTATATATACCATGTGATGGAAAATTTCCGTCTGGACACAAATTGTCTATTTGAGTCATATTAGGATTTTGTGCTAATAACTCAATGTCAACAAAATATGATGAATCTGGTGTTGGAGCATCTCTTAATGATGAAAATCGTTCATGTTGTATCATCCATGCTAACAAGTAATTTGAGTACTGTGTTTTGCTAGAATCATGTTCTACTTGTACAAGTTGGTCAATGGTCTCTCCTATTGTCCAATACTGACTTGGTATATATACTGATGGCCGACCCTTAACATTTATCTGGATGCCCATATTAGCACATTTTATCAATTCAAGAGCATGAAATGATAAAGGTTTATGTCCATCCACTGATAAATAGTAGTCACCAATTTTCAGATAATGTACTCCATTGATATGGGCCCATGGCATATACTTAAGCCTCATGTAGTCTCTGGATATACCAGAAATGATAGCATAGTCACCAGGATTTTTGCGTCCTAGTGTAGCAACAGTACCTTCTTCAAAATCTATGCGCAATCCATATTGTGGCATACTATCTTCCATGGTTGATGATATTATTCTGTTCATTTTTACAGTATATCTAAATATAAAAAAGAAAGATATATATTTAACTATTTACAATAAACTGTTCCATCAGTATTAACATACTCTTGTAGTTCATAGTTCCATTTAGGGCATGATATTGCATGTGTATCATCTTCAGGTTCATCCTCATACCCAACTAGCTCTCCATACTTGTTTCTGTATTTAAATCGTGGTATGTCTGTGTAACTCCATGCTCTTTCAATAAAGTCAGTGATGCTTGTTAGTTCAGGAGCACCTTCTGCCCATACACCAACAGCACAAATAGCTGGATTTGTAACTGCCCCCCAGTATTGATAAGACACAACTAATTTGTCATCAGCAAAGTTGACTATAGTTAAGTCAGATAAAGTCTTGTTATGTTCTAGTATATTGTACAAATTACTAGCACTCAAGTTCTTCAATACAATGAAGTATTTGCCAATATATACAATCAGGTCATGTTTGTATAGTTGTGACTGTATTTCAGTAACTAGTTCATCATGTGCGATAATTGATCTAATAGAAATTCTAGTGTCACCTTCTATTGAGAAGTATGTGTCTGCTGAACTATTACCGATATGCAAACAAGGACCCATTGTATATATATCTATAATTTATGTATTAGAAAATAGCTAATATTTCATCATGGTCATCACAATCATCTACTGTTTCATTACTATTTTTAAAGATGGCAGCAACAATACTTGTATCATTGTTTTCAATAGATACAGATATAGACTTTATCTGTTGTTTGGTTTCTTGTTTGGGAACGCAGTTAAGCATTTCACTTGTGATTGGAGAATAGTATCCCATGTATACTATTTTTTGAGAAAACTCTTTCTCATAATATTGTGACAAAGATGATTCTTCCTCTGGTATATCTGTTATTTCTTTACCATTGAGTATATATGTAGGTGGATTAGATACATTAATTGCAATGTCTTTCCAATAAGATTGATCTAAAATCCATCCCTCATATGCAAATGAGTATCTTTGGGTTTGTGCTTCAAGACCCAATAAATGATTGACCCATTGCAGTGTTGCATTTGGTGATAATTCAGGTAAAGGAGTAATGTGGCTTGTGCTATATCCCCACATATAATGTGGTATCAGAACATTAGCAGAATCTGTATTTAACTGAATACCTAGTTTGTTTACCTTTGCGGCATAACATCTAGCTGCAGATAAATTGTTGGGTGTGTGTATTGTCATGTGATAATTACCAAGTTGCAGGTATTTAACACCAGGATTTGTTGTCCAAGTTGTGTGCATTATTTTGGCTTTATTGCGTGTAATATATCCCACAAAACCCAGATTAGATTCCACTGTAGTTCCAAGTGATATTCCATTATTTGCTATGCAGTCCACTCTTAGCCAATATAAATTTTCTTTATTAGCCATCATAATGAATTTTGTGCCATACACAACTATAATCAAAGACTAAAAAAAATATAAAGATTAACACTAATGAGTTATAGTAATATCTCTACTTGTTGTTTGTTGAAGACTACTTAACTCCAAAAAGTTAGATACTTCTAATGAATTAATATAGCAGATACTGGATTCCCATTCCATACTAGATATAGTGCTAGGAACCAAAGACATATTGAATACTAAAGCTCCCTTTATCATTACACTATCATAGTTATCATCATGCTCTCTAACAAGTTTTACCCATCTATTGTTTGTGTATATTCCAAGAGGGCTTGCCATAAGAGAATGCCATTCTTTGAGCCGCAGACGTTCAAGTATGAATACATACTCTTCACAAATTAAAGATGGTAAACATTTATCTTTGAGTATGCAGTACTCTGATGGAAACTTAGAAATATGTACAATAGCAATAATTTTTATTACTGCTTTGTCTGTACATACAAGATTAACTTCTTCTTTTCCTGAAAATGGACATATGCTAAATACTATTGATAAACTACCTTCTGATTTATTATACAGCTCATCAATAGCATTTAAGTATTTATTAGGTTCTTCTGCTGTACTTTCATGATATTCATTACGTAAATTAAGTTCACTAACATATTTGTATGTTGGTAAGTCGCCAGGTATATACATAGGAACAAATTCTTCAAAGTATGAATCAGAATTAGAACCAGAACCAGAATCAGAATCAGAGTCCGACATTTGAAGTAACTATTACACAGTTTCTATATTTATCATTAAACATACGTCTTGAACACGGTTCTACTAAATTTCCAACTACTACATTCAATGTAGTGTTATCAAATTCGCAAATGTTAGATAATAAAATCTTTATTTTACGTTTTTTTAATACATTCTGATTAAACTCACTATAGTATGGATTATCATATGGATCTCTTTGTACAGTGAATGGACTCATTATATTAAATCTACATGACCATCTAGATACAATCTTCCACATGAGTATATTCACGTGTTCATTTTTTTCAAGATGAGGTTCAGGATCAGGTAATTCTTCTATTGTTGTACCATATGTCCAAATATCAGCGGGTATAAACCAGTTCTTTGTATTTTTGATGTTAATTATAATTCCATAGTTTCCACTCTTCATTAGCTTGAATAGATGTGGTGATAGTATGTTGTCTCCAGCAATAACTAGATAATAGTCACCAATTTTCATGTATTTCACGCCAATAGGACATAGTGTATATGCACTATAAAGTGTTCTCTTTACTTTGGTAATAAATAATATTGCACCATAATCACCTGGATATTTGCGTCCTAATACTGGTACATCAGAAATAGTGGTAGTATTTATTCTGAGCCATGCTTTGTTGCTGCACATAGTAAATGGTTGTATATCTCCATCTAAAGACGCCATTATGTATTATATTCTATACATTTAACAATAAAAAAAAAAGTAGTGATGTGTGATTGTGCGGGTGCGTAACATTCAAAGCAAGCTACTATAAGCTGTGAATGTTTAGTGATGTTTGTGATTGTGCGGGTGTGAGAGTGTGGTGTCTAGATGATCACTCTCGGCAGATGTTGATGTCTGGCAGGTCATTGATTTCGGCTAGGACACCATTAGCCATCATCTGATTAATGACCTCAGCATTATGTATGCGAGCATGGTCCCTGCACTGTACCTTGCTTCTGCCAGAGCGTGGTTTGGGTGTTACCACACACTCTTCTAGGATGGTAGTCAAGTGTGCCTTTGGAGGACGCCTAGGTGTCTTTGGTGTGGATGTCTTGGGAGTCTTTGGAGGCAGCCTGAGCTTCCCAACAGTATCGTCGGGATTATCCAATTTTGTTAGCTCTCTGAATACCTCCTCAGCAAATGGGATTTCATCCTGTTCCTCAGTGGTCTCTTCTGATTCATTAGAGTAGGCTGCCCTCTGTGTTTTTTCTGTCATGTATACTCCATATGACCTACATGCGTTATCTATTCTATCCACGATAGTATCTTCACATGTATTCCAGGCCTTTTCCATTTCTACTATGATTTTTTTTTCATAGCGTTTCCAGGACTTTTCTAGGTTATGTTTACCCACTGCTCTAAATACTTCTAGAGGTTCATTTCCATACAGTATGCGTCCAGAGGTACGCTGCCTCCTATTGTCTCTGGATTTCACAATGTTAAAAATCTCGCTGGCTGTTCCATCAGATGTAGAACTTCTAGGCTGGGTTCCAACATGTGGTGCTTGTCCCACCTTGCCTTTGATATACTTACAGCATGCTAAATTGCATGGTGATGGTATTTCCAGCACAAACTCTTCCTTGTCACAAAGTGTTCGGATTGTGTTACCCATGGTTGTCAGTATGGATTATTAGTTATTAAAACTAAATATTAAAAACATTATCATTTTTTAGTTACAAATTTATTAGTTTATATATTATATATTTTATTATTATTGTTTTGTATACAATAGTAAACTATTACCATAGGTATTCAGTGTACAAGAATAAATCAATATTAGATGTTGTAGACAGCTTGAGGTTGCTTTACTATCACATATAGATTACTTGATGAAGGATGGCTTTCTGGGAGTATCTTATCTGTCGTATCTTAATATTTGTTGTTCCAGCTGTGATATATGCACAGCTTGGGATACCGTCTGTAACAATATGGAAAAATATAAGTATTAAGTATAAAGATTGATATAATCAATGGCCTTGTCATTTTCGTTGATTTCATTGTAGTCAATACATTGCAATCAGTTTCAGTTTTACATCTTCTACTCTCTTTGAAAAAAATGTATTATGAAAACTATAGAGTAATACTTCAAGTATCATTTGTTTCTTCTGTACTTGTGCTTGTATTTATATCAATACATTAATTACTATTAATCCATATTGATAGCTAATTCACTTCAAATGCTTTATATTAATAATAATCTTTTAGGTAGATGACATGTGAATATTCTTAATCATGGATACTATGTACTCTAGGTAGTATTGTTCATTCAGCTTATTTAAATGTATAAATAATACTATTATGCTATTTGCTATAAGAGCAATCAAAAAGAATACTCAATATAGAAGTATAACACTTCAATACATGAAATATTTAATACAGGAGAATATCAAAAATAGGAAGTTTTCCTTGGTTTGTTTTCCAATATAAGGATGTTGATAAAATGACAAATTCCTAATACAGGAAAAGTTGCAGTTGTTAATATTCTTCAATATGTGACATTATATTATAACTTGTATTGGTGTAACTTGATATAGTATATATAAATCTATTTGCCATAAGAGCAATACGAGAAACAATATATGTCTAAACTTTAACCTTTCAAAAGCTGTAAAGGTGAGACTTTTAAAATATGTGACATTATATTTGTCTCTTGGCTTGATAGGAGATAGTATATATAAATCTGTTTGCCATAAGAGCAATGAAAAAAAAACAATATATAATTATAATAACATAATAGTATTATAGCCACAGAAAAGTTACTGTTTTCAAGGCTCCTTATGTTGAAGTTCTCAAAGCTGTATTGTCAGTATCTTAATTGATGTGTATCAAAGCTGTATTGTCATTATCTTAACTGATGTGGCTTGTCTTATCTTAACTTGGGATTCTTATCTTATATAGCTTGACGCATCTTGTCTTGTCTTTCTCTTATCTTAAATTATTAATGGAAGTTGAACAATCCAAAACATCATTATGTAAGTATTATAAAAAAAAAATATTAATATTATGTATTAGCATTTAATATTCAGTATTTTAAACTATGTATAGGTGTGTTGCGTGTTTCATTCTGTATTATTAATTTAAAATGATACTTAAAGGCTTCTTGAACGAAACTTCATATTCTTGGAGTTTACCGAACATTTTGGGGTATGTTGTATAGATAAGGATTGTCATTAAAGTCCTTTTGCATGACTTCAATTTATCTATACTGAGTGATTGTTTAGTATATTGTCTATTTTTGGATCACTTCGGTTTTTGTCATGTATTCAATATCAACAATGTTGAAGGTATTGATTAAGTACCGTGTCTTTTAGATTCTTATTTTGTCACTTCCAGTGTAGGTCTATTTAACAGTTACATGGTAGTAATCTTTTTGGAAAATATATAATAATGACTGATAATAGATATATTATTTTCCAATATTGCTCTTCATTCTTTGTATTGGTGCGTTCCGTGTAGTGGTAAAACGTTATATTGTTCTCACTAACTACTTCCGGGATATGTATAAAACAAGTGTTATAAAAGCAATCTTATTATTCAAAATAAATTTGATATTATTGATTAGCTGTAATGTTAGTGCCAATTTTCAATCTTATCTATCAATTTGATATTTACTCTCTGAATCTCTTACTAATATGTTTGGAGATTATAGTGTCTTTGTAACATTAGTATTCTACTCTTCATTCAAATGGAAAAAGTCTTACTTACAATCTCTGATTATTGTTTTCCATTTAGTAGATTGTTTGATAAAATGATAATACACATTTATATAAATTCAATTAATTTTCCGAATTCTTAATCTTATGCTATATCTGTCTACTGACTGGTGCATGATAGTGCTGACTCTAATACATTGTATTCATCGTTCTCTTTGTCATTGTAGTATTTTTGTGACCTAATATTACTATGGACAGTCTCCCATCCGAATTTGTCATCGTGATATCTTTGTGAAATACTCTTACTATGGACAGCTTCTTATCCAAATTTGTCAGTGTGTATTTTTATTAAATACTATTTCTATGAACAGCCTCTTATCCGAATTGTCATGATAGCTGTTGTACATATTATTACAGTGTTCCATCAGAAATATCTCTTCAGAAATCTTGTACCTAATTAGTAAGGGTTTACCGTTGTCTTCGATATCGTCTTTGATAATTAATATTATATCTTTTGGCTATTTGATCCATTCTTTTGGGTATTTTGCATCTTGATCTTATTAACCTATGATAATGTTCATATTTTCATAGTGATAATCTCCGTTACTATCAACAGTAACAGTAACAATAACAGCTTTAAATATCTTAGTTTTCATTGTTATCATCAGCAATTGTTATGTGTACCTCAAGTTCCCGTACTACTATCTAATGACATGTTAGATGTGTTTGCTCTTGGTTGTTTCTACCTTTCAGGTTCAATAAATCTTTGTTACTGATCAGTATTATTTAGTTGAACTATTAACTATATTTGTTCTTGATTGGTACACACCATATTAACTTTGTCTACATACTCTTTCTCTTGGGTTATTGCGATCCAGCAAGACACGTTCAAAAATGATGTGGTCTTGGTATTATCTTGTCAGATATGTTACTTGAATAATGATGAACTATTATCAATAAATGATTATTCATATTCTTCAAGTCTTTATTTAGTACCTTATTGCTATACCATGGCGGATTGTTTAATATCATGGTTATCTTATCTTTACAAAAAATAAGACTTATATGGTACAATGGTAACAATATTATCCATAATAAGTAATATTCACGATATAGTAATAAAATGTATTGGCAATTTTAATATCTTATATATAAAAAAAGTATATTAAAAGTTATTATTTCTTGTAATAAAAGTTTGAACTTTACTCCATCCTAAAGTTGTTTGTATATCTCCTTGCAACATATGGATAAAAAATATTCTCTTTATAATGTGTTGTCAATCCGATCTCTTATAAGTTTGTGTATCAAATGGTACTGGCACTTACATTGGTATTAGTGTTCATATAATCACAAAGCCATTGATCTTTTCTTATTTACTTACAAAAAGATGTTTTGTATAGCTTTAACAATTGATAGTAGTTATTACAGACGGCTGACAGCAACCTACTCTTCCTACTATATTTACATTTTCTACTAATGTTATGCTTAAATTGGTTTGAAGTTGTATTATTTGTCTTATATTCTTCTTAAATCTTCAGAAACAATAAGACTATAATATTAGAAATGTCTTTAATCAAATTGTTGATCAGTAATCGTCACTTTGTACACAACATCGTTCTTATTGTTATCATAATGATTTTATTTTGGCATTGTGACACTCTTCTTAGAATGACAAGAATTTTGTCGTCAACTCTTGGTATCAAAAGATCTCAATATCATCATTTAATGCTGTTTATGATGTATTTATATTTTGGTTCTTGAATAGTAATATACATTATTATCATTTACTGCTGTTTATGATGTATTGACATGTTTCGAAGGCATCACAAACACAAAAATATATTATAATAATAATAAGTTATATAGTGTTATCAAATCGATATTTGGACTTGGATCTATTATGAACTTTTTCATAGCGATAATACTGAGAAGTATTATATGGGAAAATTTTCTATGGCAACATTAATGAATTTTTCAGTAATAACTATAACTATAACTATATGCTTATTACTGTAGTATCTCTAGTTATAATACTGGACTCTAAATATCATCAGCTCCTACTATATACTTATCACTTGATAGCATCAATTAATATACAGTAAATATAATTTACAATGATAATAAGAACGTTGATATATATATATATAAGTTAAGATTATAGTTATACCAACAACAATAATAATAAGTGTATAGTTACTTATAAATAGTAACACAAGAAAATTATATTCTTCATAGCTTTGGTGAAGGATATACGAATTTGCATTTAATAATGATGCAGCGTATGCTTACCTTGATGTGTGAGGTCTTTATGATGTACATTAATGGCATATATGCCATCTCATTTTCAACTTTCCTTTCTCAATAATGTTTTATCCAATGAATAAATGTTTCTCTTGAGTTATATAAAAAATGTATAATGCATTTTCAAAAAAATAGCAATGAAATCATTATCTCAAAGCTGCAATTTTCCTTTCCGTCTTGGATTGTGCAGCATCTGAGAAAATAACAGTTGCATTTTCATTTAAATCTTTCAAACATGAATCAGTAAAAGTAGTTGATTCATTGTTTCAAAAATAATAATCTTCAAAACAATCAACAGTACACAATGAGTGTATACTATGGTTCTTACACAAAATACTTATATAATCTTCAAAACAATTAACAGTATATAATAAGTATATTATTATGGTTATAAACACCATCAAAAAAAAACATAAATGTAATATTATAATATATTAATAGTTGTATAACACAACAATAAAATATATATGTAATATTGCATAACTTATATTTTTGATTATTTATTAATAATACTTAATTAAGTATGATAATAGCTATTTCCATATAATTAGTTATAGTATTTAGTCTCGTGTATTTGTTCTAGTTATTGAATTTCATTAACTGTTTCTATAGTCCTTCTATGGATATATATTGTGAACAGTTTATTAGGGTATACTCCATTATTGATAACAAACAAAAACAACAACGGCAATGATGTGTGCAAATACAATAAGTGTGTTGCTCTATGAATTTGTTGCCAAGAAAGCAATTTATGATTATAACAATGATTAAATTTTAATATGTTAGTGTAGAGTAAATACAAAAAAGGAACTGGTAATGGATATCACAATAGTATGTTTATGAGTAAAATACTATAAAAGTATAAAAAAGATCAATCATTTTAATATGCTGTCAACTGTTTATGGTACACATGTACCATATTGGGCCTAATGATTTATCAACTGTACCATAAGCGTGCAAAAAAATGAATTATCCAATAGTATATTAGCGTACCATAAGTGTACACAAAAAAATGAACCATCTAATAATATATTAGCGTACCATAAGTGTACAAAAAAAAACTGACAACTGATTCATTACTGTATATTTGAATGTCTTCTTAAATTTGTTTATCTTATTATGACTCTATTTCAATGTATGTCATGGTATGATGACCAATATCCAAGAAAATGTCTTGAATAGTTGTTGTGTAACCATAATCAATGGTAATATGAGATAAATTAATATGTATAATTTATTAAAATGATCATCGGATGATCGTGTTAATAAAATACTTATGTAAGTTGTTATTTTGGATATTTTTCAAAAAATAGACTAATATCTATCTTGTTACTATGAAACTATGTATTTATTCGTTCGTGTAAGGCATCATAGTGTTATACAACAAATCCAGGTCTTACAAGAACAGTTTGTCTTATCATAAAGTATACAGTACTGCCTTGGTAACTTGATTGCTATCTCTGCATTATTTGTCAAAAAAACACACTGACTTTGATATATTTTCCAGTTGGTCTTGAAAATAGGTTGGATTTACACATTTCTTATTCTTAAAGATATAAATTGTTCTTAAATAATACATTTTTAATATGGTATTTGGTCAAGCTTGTTTAGCATTTTATACATTTGATCCATGTTGTTCCATATTGCTTATATTATGGATGTAGATTCATGTTGAAGTTTATTTATTTGATTAATCTTATATACTTAGTATGGTCATAAGAATCAGTAAAAAAAATAGTTTATAATACAATTACAATAATAAAGCTTGTCTTCTTTAGCATGTTATGAACATGTCTATGAATGAGTTGTTTATGGTTTAACATATCTATGAATGATTCGTTTGTAGTTATATGATGAATGCATTTATGTTTGGGTTCCTGAAGCTGGATAAGTTATTATCTGCATTGATACATCTTGTTTCAAATGCTATAATTCTTATGCCCAATGAACTATTTCTTCTATTTCCTGTTACTTATGGTTCCAGACTAAGGTGTAATTGGGTTTTGTTGCAAGATATCTAATGACAGTTTACAAACATAATAAAAAAAACAACTTATAAGATTCTTGTTTTCAAGTTGTCTTTTAGATTCATTCTACAATGTCTTTATCTGACTACCTTGAAGATTCTTAGTAGTTACATCCTGCTACATATCTGTTTGTTCGCTAAGATATATCAGCCTTTCATACATTTCTCAACCAGTATATTATTCTTTATCTCCTCTTATTTCGGCAAACATTGTCGATTGTCTATGATAATTGTTCTTATACTAATAGTTCTTTGTTCTTTACACCATTGGTTCTGGCTCTAATCCATGTATTGAGAGATGGTTCTGTCATCAAGTACAATAATATAATACAAACATATAGGCATTAATTGTATAACATTATAGTGCACTGATTGTCATAATGTACGTGATATGCATATTCAAGTTGTCTTTTCAATAACAATATGTATACTGATTATACAAAATAATAATTATGTTAATAATCACATATTGTCACAGTTGGTTTGACATGAGTGTTTGATTCTTCTCTTATCAATAATAAGATCATATAAATTGTACAGAAAATATAATTAATTATATGGACTGTCTACATATTGTCACAGTTGGTTTGACATGAGTTTTTAAGTATATTCTTATAAATAATAACATCATATAAATTGTATAAATAATATAATTAATTATATTGACTGTCCTCATATTGTCATATTGGCTTGACATGAATAATGATATGTAATGATTTTAATGGGCATCTTATTGAGTGTCTTGAAATTGAAATATTCTTATTACTTCATATTTTGTCTTGCTTATCTTGAAGGGAATTTATCGATTGAACTAATCTCTTCATATGACTATCTTTAACATTTATGTTCTCTTATTGATAATCTCTCATTGTAACTGTAAAAAAGATTATAAACCTTTGTTATAATTATTGCATTTAAAGCAATTATTAACATCGTGTGTTGTTAAAAATGTGGGTTATCTTAATAAACTAAAACCAAGTGTAGCAATAAATATAATTTTATAATGTCTTCTTTCATGATGGTAAGATTAAACAGTTGACAGTACTTCCATCTTATGGTATGTATAGTTTGACAGCTACATTAATGGCTAAAATTCGGTGTGTAAATGATTGTAGCGAATATGTTCACTCCCATTATCTAGTTTTGTACCTCTTAATAATTCAGTGACATGTATCACTTGTGGTTTGACTTGTGTATTTTATAATAAGGATAAACATTTACTGAACAGTCTGCTGTTTAATGTTTCTCAGAATATTTAATATACTCTGATCTTATGTCTTATATCTTAAGTATTTTCTTATTGGCGCTATTATGTATCGCGCATTAGAAGTTGTTATCAGCAAGATAATCAGTATCATTATCGTATCTTCTTGTTGATAGATTGTTTTCTATGTTACTAACATTAAACTGGTTGCATAGATAAGTTGCAATAATATATAATGATTATAAAGTAGTCAAAATATTCATAGCAATAATAACATTTGCATAATGTAGAGTTGTATGGCATTTAAATATATATGATAACAACTGTCTTGCATTCTTACTTCCTAGTAGTTTAACTGTCTCACTTCTTGGTAGTTTAAACTGTCTTGCCTTCTTACCTCTTGGTAGTTTAAATTGTCTTGCCTTCTTACCTCTTGGCAGTATCAACAGTCTTTTAGTCTTAATTCTTGGTTTATCAAGAGTATTGTCTTAACACTTATCTTATTAAGAGTATTGTCTTAACACTTATCTTATCAAAAGTGTTGTCTTAACACTTGTAATACCAACAGTCTTGTCTTCTTGCATCATAGGTATTACAATTGTTCTTGGTCCAGTTACAGTAACTGTATCACATATCTTACTTATACAAATTATAATATAATACAATTTTTTTTCTATCTCAATAATTATTATGTACTTCTTAATAAGAAATAAATATATTATTTATCATTTTAAATTTTCTAGATTCTGTATTTAATTATAATTAAGTACTTAAATAATATAGTTTATGTAATTAGTATAATGGAAACTGAAAATCATAACGAGACTGTATTTAAGTATACATCATTTACAACATTTTATACTAGTATGGAAAAATATAATACAATTGTCATTACAAGAATATCTTCAAATAAATATAATATAGTATCAAGTATTCCAGAACTTTGGTCTAGAGAAAATACTAGAGATGAATTACTTATAATGGTAAATAATATAACACGTAAACATAATATTCAAAATTTATATATTATGATAAAAAAGATTTTAAGTCCAAATGCATATGGAATATGTACAAATATAGATGCGATTGCTGTTCGTAGTTTAAAGAATAAAGAAAATAGTACAGTATTTTACTGGTATGATGAAAATGTGATATTATCAAATTTATCATAATATAGTAGTTACATTAATATATTGAAATGAGTAAAATAGCATCACTGAAATGGGAAAGACTGACTTTAAAACATAATATAGATCCATATCAAGGTATATATATTAAGTTAAGTAGTAATCCAATAGTTGGCAGACAACTAGAATGTTATCATATAAATTTCATAAAATCAGTAGATAGTGTAACAGATATGTTAAATGGGTTAAATGATATGATTAAATTAGTTATACATAAGAAAAATCTTTTTATGTTCTTTACATCTGTTTATAAATTTTTCAGTGTATTAACATATCTACCCAAAGTATTTATAGCTACAATTACAGAAAAGGATGATAAAAAAATATTTTATGTATATTACTAGTTAGTTGTTTATTTTTTGCATGTTAAGTAATATGCAGATAGTTATTATTAAGCATACATTAAAAGTCAATATTTATATTAGCTGTACGTGGATTAATAAAATAATTAACTATATTATCACCCACAAACTTTAATGGAATTACACCCTGTAACTTACATAAATTTGCATTATATTCTGCTATAGCTATATCAATGCTTAAATGAGATGGAAATTTATCAAGTTCAGTATGAGCACCAAGAGAAAGTTCCTTTGCACGATGTCCAATTAATGGAGCAAGAATTGTATGTGGCACGCCATCTCTAAAATATTTTTTATCTGACATTGCTCATAGGAATATTTAATGTCTGTAAAATATTTTTATTTGGACTTAAATAACTAATTAAAATTGCAATAATAATAAACACAATAGTTATTACAACTGGTATTGTAATCAATACTATACCTGTAGATTCAAAATCTTTTGAATTAGTAGATTTTAATGTTATTCCATCTTCTCCAGTACCAACCCATATTGAATTTTCTTTCATATCAGGTACAGCCCCCACTACAACAACATCATTTAATACAGTTTCTGAATTCTTTAAAGATACTTCTGCTGTAGCAAGCGTATCTATGTTAATATTAATATCTTTATCTGAACTAGAATATAATCCACTTCTACGACATTTTGGATCAGTATGAATAGGAAAAGGATAGGTAGAATCAATACAGCTAAATGCACCACGTTCATCAAGAGCTTCAACAAGTTCTCTTTCAAATGTCATCTTTGTTGGATTTGTTTCATGACGTACTTGTTCTCTAAAACTAAGAAGACTCATTAAGGCAACTTCTGACACATGCTGTCTGCCATATAATATATAATTTTCTGCTATATCCCATTTATCGAATTGTTTCCATTCTGACTTAAAAGATGGATATTTATAGCTAGTATATGATATATCTACCATATTGATATTAAACTAAATAGGAATATGTACTGTATCTATAAACGGCATAAAATGTTCTATTGCTATATCAGGTGCACCACCATGTTTTGCACGCATAGGTTTATGAATAGGAGCTTTATGTTTTAATACACCTTTTACTTGTGGTTTTTTTCGTTTTGGACCAAGACCAGCAATTTCTTCTGAACCACCCCTAATATCTGATTTTGCTGCTGCAAGTGCTATTGCTCCAGCTGTTTTATCTGATGCAAGTGTTGCAGGTAATATAATTATTAATAATAAGCAAATTAAACCAATAATAGCACCAATAATAACATTTTGTAAACCTTGTGTTATTGAACCAATAGTACTTTCAATATTATCACCAAGTCCAGATATAGAAGTTTTATTTGCTTCCGTATTACTATAATCACTTTTATCTTTAGACATATGATCTTTTATGAGTTCAGTGAATTCTTGTGTCATTAATTCAATTGATGCTTCAACCTGTACACTAGATAAAACAATATTTGTAGAATTCATAATAGTAACATTAGCTTCAACTATTTGTTCAATAATTTTTTCTTTCAAGAAATTAACAATACTAGTTGATGTTAACAAATTTGTAATTGTTCTATTTGTAATGTCAGTAGATACACTTATAGCATTACCACTTGATATTTGTTGATTCTTTCTACTAACATCATCCTGAATGTTTCGTATATCTGATCCTGAAAATTCAACATCATTAGTATCTGATGCAATTTGATTTAATATACTTTTAATTTTTACATTTTGTAGTACTACATTATCTGAATTTTCTATACGAATCACTGCAAATACACTATTATCTAATTTTGTTCGTATTTTAGTATTCATTGTGTATGAAATAATCGATTCTGCTATATTTCGTTCTACACTTGACGTAGAAGAACCGCCTCCCATAATGTCAGGTGCATGTACAGTACACACTAATGAGTCTGACCCTTATATCCCTCTATACAATAGAGAATCTTTGAAGTCTCGTACCATACAGAAAAACATCTATGATGCCCTTTATGAAAAATTAAAGGAATGGGAAGACCATTTAAAAAGTACATCCCAAATGTATGTTGTACTAAAACCTGTGATTGAGGACAGAAAACATTTTGCAAAAAACAGTGTAGATGGACAAACAACAACACAAACAAAAATGAGTTGTTTGACAAAAACTCAAAGAGAGATCAATGCTGCGTTGTGTGTGGGTGAAGCACCAGGTGATTTTGCAAGATACTATTCAAAGAATATAATGAAAGCTGGCTGGATGTTTTTGAGCAGTTATACACCTGGATTGTTACAACTGAGTGAAAAACAAAGATCACGATGGCTAAATCTTTTGCGGCACAAGCAGTCAATAGATGTCAATAGTCACTTGTTATGTAATGGCGACATGTGCAATAAACAATGTCTGCATCAATCCATCGCATTTACAACAGGATATATGCACATTACATTAGAAAATCCATGTATCATATTCACATGTGATGCAGGTGCTTCTGAGTGGATGAACAATGACACAGGAGACAGAGATGAGTACAAACAGAATTCATTTTCTAGCACAGTAATTTTGACTAATCTGCTTGATTCACCACACCTGTCTGACTTTGCTAGATGTGTTGTGAAACTACAGTCACCAATAAATGAGATTGGTGTTGATAACTTCATCAACATGATTGTGGCCATGCACTTTATTCTGCTTGATCAAGGTCTGAAATGGCGCATATGCAAGCCACCATCATCCTGGCTAGGAAATGGTGAGTTATATGTGTGCATTTACAAGCAAGAAGAAGTATCAAAAAGAAGTCAGTTCAAAAGTGAACAATGCCCATTTCAACATCTACTGGATTTGGTAGAAAAATGTTGTCTTGAACATAAACAAATGTGGCGAGCACCCATAATGTCTTCAGATGACTCAGTTGAAGCCAATCGTGTAGTGGATAGCTTTGTTGCTAATGGAATTGATGTTGAATTGCCTAAGGGGTTTTCACTTGACATGCCATCAGTCAAAGTAAAAAGCACTGAGAAAGACAAAAAAAAAGATAAATGATGTGTTGAATTTCATCTATCTAGTATTTTTATAAACTGTGTGTTTATAATATGTAAAGATTTAAATAATAATTGTGAATAAAGAGTACAAAAATGTTTTGTAAATATTCTGAAAGATTTATCATAATTATTAAATCTGATTTTTTAATCTGTAGTACAATTATTTACATATTATTAGCAATATATCGCTGATTACAATAAGTATGTATAATACACCAGTAACTCAGACCAATACTGGGGTACCAATTAGTAGTACACTTACTACTTTGTCAAACATAGAACCGGTAGTACCAACATATTCTTCTCAGCAATTTCCTATACAACATCAACAGCGTCAAAATTTGTCATTTACTAGTTCTTCCTTGCCAACAATGGGAGATCTTAGTAAATCTAGTAGTGTATCTATTACTTGTACTGATGCTGCTATAAAACAGCCTGGTACACTGTCATACACTAAGCGCCCTCATACTGGACAACATATACAGCAGTTTTTGCCGCATATGATTTCCCAGCAACAACGTAGTGTAATTCCAATTTGCGCTAATCAAATGCAAGGAATAGGTGTACTTACTCCTGGATTGTATAATACAAATATGCCTATTCAACAACATCATCATCAGATGCAACAGCTGCACCCACCACAACATCAACAGCAACAAATACATCAACAGTTAATGACGATTCCACAATTGCCATCTCATGGTAATGGATCTGTATCAGATGTACAAGCTAATGATATTAGTCCACCTAAAAAAGATGATAAACAACAAGATATTAAACCAGCTTCACTTGTGGCTATACCCGTATCAGTACCTGTAGCTATACCCGTATCAGTACCTGTACCAATTATAACTTCAGCAACACTGTCTTCATCTACATCTGTTACTTCACAGTCTCTAGTACCATCTGTAAATAAAGAAAGTCAAACTGATAATGGTAAGGCTCCTAAGATACCATCTAGTGGATTTACATTATATGATTCAGATATTAATTCACAAAATAGTAAGATAAATAATATAAATGGAATTATATGGGGCGCTATTGCAAAGATGAATTCTAATGATATGGCTGGATTTACTAATGAGTGTATTCATGCATTAGATGACATTATTAAGTTTATGGCACCTGGTGATATTCTATGTATGAATAATGAATGGTTACACCATGGAATCAAAGAAGATACACGTCCATATGAAATTGGACCACTATATTTTGGTAATAAGAACTTAGGTATAATGCATATTCTTCGTATAAATATTTCACCTGCAAGTTTCTATATTCAGACTTATTCATCTAATGTTGGCCATGATTTTATGTATTTCCTGTTCATATCTAGAATGGCGCTTCAAATGTATGTAGTGTCTGATGTAAATAATGATCTACAGCTAATAGCTATCAAACAGTAATTTAATATACTATAAGTTAATGTTATGTGTTTGACACATATTTTTTTATAAACAAAAAAAAAAACAAATATACTATATGAAATAACTAGTTACACTTTAAACTGCTATTTCAATGATAGTACCAGATGCTGTATTATTAGATATGATATAATTATAATCAGAGTCATCTGTTGTATCAATAATATCACGTCTTTCTCTTGCAATTCTTGATGCTCTAAGACTATCATATCTTTCATTAGTCTTCTTGTCAATCTTTGCTTGTTGTTCAGCATTCAGGATTGGCTCGGAAACTCTGAGCTGTCTCGGGATACGATATCTTTTTTTTTTTTTTTCATTCTGGTGATCTACTATAACAATTCCTAGAAATATGAAGAACAAAATTACTCCTAGAATCAGTACTATGATGAATATGGTTGTATTAGACAATCCATTCATTATACTGTCTTTAGTACCATCATTATGATGTGGTACATGCGGCCAAGAAGTCATTTCATAAACACCAGTTGAATTGTATATAGGTGTATTATTGGGCCACATAGTTGTGGTGTTATGACCTATGAATGTATCATTGAGAACTGTAATCATTTCATTTATTGTTGTAGTTGTCTCATTGAGATCTATAATCACATCGTTGAGTGTTGGTATTGGTGTTGTTGTATCACTGGTGCCCACCCTATCAAGATTCAGTATGGTAGTTATTGTATTTGTCAATTTCTTAATGACTACATTAAATGTAGTATTTTGCTGAGTCATATTGCAAGTTTGTACCAACTAAATCTAACGTTTAATGTAATATATACACTATATATAAAGTATATAAAATATAATATAAAATATTATACATTAAAAAAATATACAAGATGTTATAATTAAAATAATAACATAATATTAATATGTATCATAAGAGATGTATATACATTTTTGAATATTTCTAAATCAAATAATATGTATACTAATGAATAAGATATTAATGTTTAAGAACTATTATAAGCTTGCAATGGTGGTGCTATATCTATAGATGAATTATTACTGTTGGTATCTTCTTGATCTACAGATCTATCAGTAATATTGGTATTTACATTAGTTAAAGCTCTTTGTGGTATTAATATTTCATACAATGGGGCTGTATTAGAAAGTCTATTTGACATATTATAATTTATGCCATTCTCATTCGTATTATTATGTGTTATATCATGCTGTTGATTTTCACTAATTCCTGCTCTGGGTGGATAAGTATTATGAACACTTTGTTGGCTAGTATGTATACCTCCATTTAAATTATGATGACTACCTCTAGCAAGATTACCAGTTTGCTTTATCATTTCTACCCATCTCATTAATTTAGTTGTTCTGCGGTATTCAAGATATACAAGTATACAAAACATCATACATATAGAAATTATAATAGCAATAACAGCAATACAACTATTTATCAAAGATAGTTTAAGAATATTACTATTTTCTTGTGCCAAATATACTGTATTATTAATAGCATTACTATTCACTATATTTGTTTGATTAATATTTCTGCACAAGTTAAATAATGTATAACATATTACTGTTTTATTATTCTCTTCTGTAGGTAACATATACACACTATTTATATCACATAACAGAGTTCCATTAGTATGGTTAAATAGAGTTATATATGATTTATATCGTACACTACTTAGTGTTTTAATACAATTAATATCTGTATCAAAACAGCAGAGTGATAATACACCACAAATTAATGAATATATAATATAAATTATATAAACAACATAATTCATATTTATCGTAATACTGATAATCTATAATTTAAAAAAAGAACACTGTTACTTAATAGTATCAATGTTTGTATTTATAGTTAACTGTTATAATATCAGTTTTTTACAAAAATTCTAACTAATAGTTGATTTATTTTTTTTTTCATACGCAACTATGAATCTCAGTTGATACTTGTATATCAGCATCATTTAGATAAGCTAATTCAGTATAATTAATACGATAAAATAATATTTTAAGAACAACTGCTTCAAATATTGCAGATGTTTCTTCATGCGTCTTACCAATAACACTAAATGATATAGAAATATCATCATGACATATTCTAAATTGCATAGGTTGTACACTAGTTGTATAAACTGGACAATCTGGTATTGCCTTCTTAAACGTAGCAGTGTTTGGATCAGGGTTTATTATTTTGGGTTTATGCTTCCAGCACATGAGTTGCTTAAAGCTAAATATCCCATCTATATCATCAGTTCGTAATGACTCTTGTTTTTTGTCAAACAAATCTGGGTACTTACGATTTATGGCTGGGATAGTATCTGTAAAATGTTCACAGGCTTTACCCATATTTAGTAATTTTATTACCATATCGTCATTTTCTTGATACATATGTGGTGAATCTGTAGACGATAACATTGAATTAACACTTTCAAGCATTGATTGTATATAAACATCATCATTATTATTTTCTGTGTCTACTGTTTCTTTGTATTGATCTGAACAACTACACGTATGTGGATTAGGATTTTTACCATTAACACTAAATATGAATGTCAAAAATACACTAACACTAAAAATGTTTTTTATAAACATTTTTTCTGAATGCCTTCTTTTATAAATAAATGCACTAAATATTTTTGTTTGTCCTCTAAATGCTTTTTTATTTTGTTTCCTGGCTGTATTTATAATTATCTTGACGCTATATATGTATATTATTATAATAATATAATTGATGTACAACCATTAGACTAAAAATTGGTTAGTATAATTTAACGGCCTGTCATTCTAATATGAAGTGTTCCTGCTCCACTGGACAGATCAACAGTACGAGAAGATGCTCTATAACCAATCATTAGTTGTTGGTTATTAGATCTTATGGTGGTACGTAGCATATGACCACCAATAGTATACTTTGTTGTTACTTGTCCTAAAGCAGTTTCTTGTGTACTCATTGGTGACATAAATTCTTGTGTCATATTATTCTCTGCAGGAACAAATACTCCTGTAAGCATACTAATGTTTGTTCCAACTAAATGAGATGCACAGTTTTCTAGTACAACATATGCCATATGTGATGCATTAGTTTTTGCTCTTAGACTAGTATCTGAATCAAGAATTATTCTTATATTATTGTTTTCAATGATAATATGGCAAGTTGTTGTTTCTAAACATCCTACTTGACATTCCATTAATAGTATAGTTTCACCCTTAGGAATCAGAGTAGCAGTCACGCATACTTTATTAGTATTAGCAACATGTAGTGCTTGAAATAGTAGTCCATAGCATAAAATACCAATTGAGTCAACGCTACTTATTACTGGATCTGATACATGCTCATTACCTAAAAACAACGCTACTGTTCCTAAATTAGTACTAACCGGAAATATAAATCTATTATCTGGTATAGAGTTATTGTTTGGTTTTTCTATACTAAACTGACTACCCCAAGCGCGAGCAATTTCTTCATTACCTGGTAAATTAATATCAGCTATTTGTGTTTTAAATGTATCAAGTGCTTCCTGTGTAGCAACACTTACAGTATGTGATAACATTATCATCTGTGGAGCACTTAGAGCTGCCTCTACACTTCTATTATAGTTGTGTATCAACATCTGCGTATTATTCACTAGCGGTATATGGCGACCAGTTGTACGACTTAATCCCATAGATGCTCCATACTGAATATCCTGAAATCCTCCAATAGATATGGTATGATTTTGACGATTATCCCAATTAGTAGTATCCTGTACACAAGATAGCACGATTGCTCCACCATATGTAGTATGACTTGGACTTGACTTATTTGGTATATTAGCTGCGCTAGTGCACAAACTAATGTTTGTCATTTCAGTAAGTGGCGTAGGAGTCGGCATAGTTCGTACATCAATGATTGGACGTGAATGTGAAGGATCTGTTTTATATCCAACATCAATCTCAATCTGATTCTTAAATGGAGAATAGTCTTTTTGATTGCTCTTGATAACGTATGGTACACATACAGGAAACATTTGAGCACCCTCATTTGGCACAAATATCATAGATACATAGTGATTGTTTATATAAATGTATACTTTGAATCTACTACCAATAGCTGCAGCACTGGACTGAGTATGTAATATAGTCGGCTGTTGCACAGCTGTACCCATAGACATTGTAGAATTTCCTGAATGTTGAACATCGCCCGATTCTATTTCATTTATATCATATCTACCAGAAGATACTCTAGCAACCACAAGTGGTCTAGTACATATTGGTGAATCTTCATTTGTCTGTTTAATATAAATGTCAATAAAATCTATATCAGTAAGATCAATTTCAATAGATCCATACATCTCTATCACACCAGAAAGTGGTTTACGTATAAGACCATATATTTTCAGGATGTCATTTGATGTAGCTGGCATTATGAATGTGGTGTATTCTCTATATATTTGAGCCATAGAAACTCGTAAACCTTGATGTCCTGTTTTATAGTCATACTTAGCATTGATAATAGATCCATTTAAATGTAAAGATTCATAAACAAATGCTCTAGCTCTCATTACAGAATCACCAGTTAAAGTAACTGCTAGTAAAGTAGGATCAGTATAATGTATTATATCTGTTACTCCTATTTTATCTACTTGATATGGTTCATCTAGTAACAAAAGCATTAGTTTGACGAAGGATCCTGATAATTCACATTCCAATAATGCATAAATATGACTGCCCCATGCCCATGGTGTAGAATCAGTGGTAGGTAACATTATTGGTAAATTATGTAGTATTTGCATTGAAGGATTCATAGACTTATTTGTAAAAACACTATCATCGATAATGAGTAAGAGTATACCTATGGCAAATCTGGTGTTTGTGTATATTCCATCTTGTATTTCACGAATTAAGCTACCAAAGCTATCAAAATCTTTTAGAGAGTATGTAACAATTATGCTTGTTGCTTTATACATCTCTTTGATGATTTCTCTTAATTGTAGATAATATTGTGGCATAGGTGTTGGCCCTCGATATATGCCACAGTTAATATCATCAATGCATTGTTTAACGAATGCATCAGATGTTGATGTAAGCGTAATAAAAATATGTCTGAACGGCGCAAATTTAGTGCCATTATACGGTTTTGCTAATGAACTAGCTGTTGACCGTGAGTTGATAATAAGCCCACTGTTAGCCATACTTTTTCTGTACTATAGCTGAGTGCCCTAGAATAATCAAAAATGGAATTGATTTCTAATGACAAAAGTTTATTAGATAAAGCTATTTATGGAAGCGAACATTTTTCATCAACTGTCTCGAAGGCCGTGGAGGCGGCCAGACAGCTATGGATACCAAAAGATGAAACCTTCGAAGAAGACTCAACCTCCCCCACCACCGACAAAATACTTGCCGCTTTGGGCCAAATATATAATGTATCATCGTTCAGAGCTTCCCCCAAACCTCCAGTCCCAAGCAGAACTAGACATGTCACTAGGGATGCGGGGAATCTCGTTGACTGGGGAGGAACTGCATCATTAAGTGGAACTGCCTCTCTTACTTTTGGTATGAATAGAAATATTAAGCTAACAGTAGAACCATTTTATACTACTGAATCTGCTTTACCAATGTTAAATACTCAAGTAATAGCACGACCAAATCAGACTATGAGATTTATAGTACAATCTGGAGTGTTTGATTCAGCATATCCTTTTATGATTGATGATGCAAATAAAGATTATATGATAGTAATAGATGTATTAATTGAATATACACAAGGTGGAATACCAGTAAAGCATGGAACACCATATAAAAATAAAGTTAGAATGCCTGAAATACCAGCATTATGCGCAGTTAAGGAATTAAGTGCAGAATATAATTTTACTCATAGTAAAACAACATATACAAAAAATACAATGCTCACTCGAATGTCTCATTTAACAAGCAATCAAGTTGATAACTTCCTTGAAGCCTTTAATGGAAAACAAACAATTGAGTCATATACTACTAATACCAATGGAGAAATATCTAAATTATCTCAAGTAAAGACTTCCTTAGAAGCTTTAGATAAAGCTTTCCCTATGTCTATACCATCCAAAGAAGCAACAATGGATATACATAACTCTGCATATATGAAAGATAATAATATTCATAATTCTGGTGATTGGCTAAAGAAAACTATATATGAAATAGGCCCAAATGCACCTAAATATAATCATGATGGAGTTGAATTAATAGTTCCAATTCCTGATTTTACATTTATGTCTCCAGAACATAGTGAAGCATCATCTTCATTTGGTGTTACTGTTAAAACTTATCATTTATCATTAGAACAACATAATAAGATGTTTATTCTTGTACCTGGTGAAACATGTATAACATTTAATGTGCAAACATTAATAGTAATGGCAAAGGGTTCTCAATCACAAGTAAAAATAAATCATACTTTGGTAATACCATTTATTGGTTCAGGTAGTAAAGTTATTGGTGGAAATATTAGTAAAGGCCAAATAGATAATAAGTATGCAGAATTAAGTGGGACATTATCTAAGGTTATTCAAAGTGCTGTAACATACGATATTGTAGATGTACCACGATCACTTACACTTGATTATGCTCCAACTGTAACAGATGCTTCACATCCTATGAGTATACATGGTATGGTTACATCTCATAGTATTATTACTGTTACACAAGATCTTGGTGATAATTTATCAACACATGAGGGTGATAGTTGGTGGAGAGTAGGACAGAAATCTGTTCAACCTAATGTAGTAACAAATACATGGATTTCTCCACATGGAGAGTTACCATCATGTGTTAATGCAGAAGCTTTTTATGGTTCTCTTAGTACTGATTCTAGAGTTACTAATTTATTAATGCTAGGTGGTTATTCAGAAGATAATTATGGAATATTTATTATGCTTAACCCTATGAGTCTTAGATGTTATAATACACATCAAATATTTAATGGATATACAATACAAGCATTGCCTATTGTAGAAAATCTGACACAAGGATTCTCTACATCAGCTTTCTTAGCAACATATTCAGGATGTTTATTAAAGGCAAATGAAATCACACATGAAGGTGGAAAGAACTTCTTTATGAAAAATAGATATTTAATAGAATATGCTTTTCGTGGGGGTGATCCTAAAGCATGTAAAGCAGCGGGCCCTAATTTATCAAGAGCACCTGCTACAAATACTAATCTGCAATTTAAGGGAAGAACTAGTTCATCAAATCATCCCATTCGTGTAACAAACACACAAATGTCAGCTAATATAATGAGAACAGATGAATCTTCACAGTATCACGCTATGACATAAGCTGATATGTTAATAAATGCGTAATTATTATTACTAGATATTATTTGAAAAAAAGTCCTAGTTATTATATAGGGCATTAAATTTTTCAAGTGACCTTTTAAATATGAAATCTACACCAGATGTCTGCAACATTCTACAAATATTATGTGGAATATTTTTTTCTGAACTTTCTGGATTACATACAAGATGTACATTACTTTTAAATTCATTACGAGCAATATCACACGCTGTTGCTCCAAATGCCAATATCTTTACATTTGGAGATGTTTTGTGTATTTCAGATAATAATTCTTCAAGAATAAACTTCCATTCATATATATTATGAAATGATGAATATTTAGACTTTGATATAGGTATATAATCATATGCTAGTAGAGGCTCCATAAATAACTCATAGTATCCACCTGAAGATTTATCTATAGGTATTCCTGCTTTGTGCATACCATCAATAAGCTTTTCATATCCAACTGTCATATTAATTTTTGTTAACCCTTCTTTTGGTTTATATATACTATATAAAAGACCAGGATCATCTACAGATATATCTCTAGAATGACCAATCATAATAGTCTTAATATCATTTACTGGACAGAAGTTGAATGGAGCATAAAATCTAGGGAATCGTGGAGCTAATTCATTAACTTCTCCATACATAGCTTGTGGATGAAAAGTTCTAATAAATCCATGTGATTTACTATCTATTTTATTCAGAATATCTTGCCATTCTGTACATTGTAATAGTCCTAATTTATCATTATGTTCATACAAAAATCCATCAGGTTTGATGGGCGCACCATACCAGCCATTATCAGGTTTAAGATATGTAGTTGAACATGCGAATTTTTCCTTTACATATGCTTTACCCACTTTATCATAATAATAGGGTGGTGGAACCAAAATGCTTGATCTAGATATAGTTGGACTTATAGTCTGTGTAGTGATATCAGTATTCATACTTATTGTAGGGATAATATTTATTATACCAACATTAAGAGTACATCCAAATGATGATATTGAATTAAATCTATTTGGTATTAGTGTAGGAAGATTACGTCTATTACAAGATATGTATGATTCTATATTTAGAATAGATAATGGTATTATACCATTGCCTTTATTATTTTTACTCTCTTCTATTTATGGTAAAAATTGGGTATTAGCAGTTAATACCTATCATGATGTTGCATTATTTGAGATTATGAAATCATTTTATTTGAATACATATATATTACCTTCTCAAAAGGGACCAGAACTTGTTAGATATGGTAATCCAATATATCATGATAAATATAGTAATGAACTTAGTAAAGAATTAGCTAAATTAGGAGGCTATACACAGCCTGAAGCACATTATAAATATACAGGTAGAGCTATAACTAACTTTGAAATTAAACCAGATGATATAATAGAAGATCCAATACCACCTCTATATGGCGAACCCAAAAATAAGTGATACGTATCAAACGTTATATCAGTCTGCATTACTTTCTGCTAATGGCGGATTATTTTATATGAATGAAATTGAGCCATTTAATAGTTTTGTTAGAACAGGATTAACACAAGTACTAACTCAACGTTGCAATATTATAGTAGATCATCCATCCTATCCATACTCTGTTACTGTTTCATATAGTGATCCTGTTGTTACAAAACCACAACAGTCCAATGGAACAAAACTTACACCACAGATGGCTATTGATCTTAAAGTTCATTACTCATCTACTGTACGCGCCACTATCATGGTTATGGTTCAAGGTAAAAATAAAGAAGTAATACATAAAAGTAGTGCAGTTATTGATGTAGCTAAAATACTTGTGCCTATAACATCTAATTGTTGTCACTTATCAAGTAATAATCCTAATTCACCATGCAATCCAGCTAAGTATATGGAAGATATAATACGTAATTATGAAAATAACATAGAAGATTTAATTGAACTTGAGGAAGGTATATATATCATTGGTGGTAGTATACATACACTTGTACATTTAAAAGATATGAATACAAACACACTCTTTTTGAATGTGTTTCAAGTAAATACTAGTAAAACTAATGAACCAAACTTTGTTTTATCTGGTAATATGTTATGCGAGGCAGAACATACAAATTCTGTGAATATTGTATTTAAGATGAGTGGAACAGATGCTACAAAATTAACAATGAATTGGTCAATTAAAGCACCCCCATTTGATATTATAGAACTTCCTTTCCTATCTCTGTTTTATATCATTGGTATATATTCAGAGTCATTGATTGTAAAGTTAGTTATGGAGCACTTGATTAGTGATAAAAAAGAGGAATGCCATGCACTTTTACAGATGTTGATTTCAAACTCAGGTATGAGGAATGTTAATTTACGATCAGATTTCATGACGGCATTATATGCTGTATGTGATGAAACTGATTTGATACATAGATTAAGTGAAATATCAAGAGTACCTACAACAAAGACAAACATCTATTCTACATTCAGATCTAGATATCTTACACATCTGAATAAAGAAAATTCAGAGCAAGAAAAGGCTAAATTAGTATCAAGTATTATTGCGGAAATGCTTTTAGAGTACTCAAATATTACTACAATAGGTATTGCTGCAACTAGGGATCAGATAAACAAACATCGTCAATCATTTGGAGTAGCTCAAGTGGCTACAGCAGAATCTGTTTCAATGTCAAGACTAACTAAGAGTTTATATACATACTCTACAAAACCAATTAGAGCATATATTACTAAAAAACTAGAAGCATGTGCTTGGTCTCCTCAATCTGTAAATGAGATTACAGCAGATGATATTGGAGCATCTATAAATATTGGTGGTATTACAAAAAGTATGTTATCTGCTGAAATGGAAAGAACAAATATTCATGGTAAAGTGCTTCAGGAAATACACTATAAAATGATTGGTGCAAATGCTGGTAAAATGGGTAGACGTATTAAAGGTCCTGCTATTTCAATGTTCCGCGCATATTCACAAGAATTACCAAACATGGCTTTAAGAGAATCTGGTAGTGATAGTGTAGGTATATTATGCCCATATACAACAGGTGAAGGTGATCCATGTAAATTAAGATCTTTGACTCCTAATGCCATTTACTCAATGCATGAAACAAAAAAAGAGCTTATATATGAAACAATACGTGATAGAGTTGTACGTTGTCAACATACTTACTGTACTAAGCTTGTATTTGAGAGTCGATATATTGGGAACATATGTCGTCCTATGGAAGCAATTGAAGTTATATGCAACATTAGATCTCAAAATCAAGAGCTTAGATTTATATCTATGTATTGGGATAAACAGCTTCATCGTCTTGTTGTGAAGTATTTGAAAGGAGTTCCATTTATCCCTATGATCAGAGTATATAGCAATATGCTTGAATATTTGAAAAATAATAAAGTAAAGTTTCAAAGCTATATTAAGTTAACAGATGACATGATAGAAGATATGATGACAGGTAAACAAACTGTATCTAATTTGGTTGAACAGAATGTTATTAGATATATCAGTGCTCATGAAATGGGACATTTGTATATTAAAGCATCTCTTGAAGACTTTTATGATACATGTAATGATCCTCTAGAGATTGCTGATTATGTAATATTAGGATCACAAACGCTATCTATAGATATGGCACAAACTCCAACTATACATATGGCGGCAGTTCAAAGAGGTATTTTCTCATCATCACAAATGAAGGCTGTTGGTGGTCGTCAGCGATCAAATAAGTTAAGAGGCAAAAAATCAAATACACTTATATCTACAGATGAGCCACTTTATATAAATAGCTCTACATGTATTCTTGACTCTACTACAATGAACATTTTGAGTGGCTTTTTAGCTTCACCATATTCACAAGAAGAAGGTAGTACAGTAGATTCTCATGCATTATCACGTGGATTAGGACGTGAGTATATTAGAGATGATATTACTCGTGTTATTGAAGGAGGACAGTTATTATGTGAATTAAAACAACTAATAAATCCTCCAGACTATTTAAACAAAGATGGTTTACCCAAGATAGGTTCAACATTGCGTCGTGGTAGCGTAGTCATGTATATCATTACAGATATGTCTGGAAAAAAGAAAATGAGTATAATGTATACTCACAATATTCCTGGAGTATGTACTGGTACACAGATAGTACAATTAGCTGGTGATAGAATCAAGGTGATTGTGTCTGTATATATGAAGCTTAGTATGACTAATACATCTAAATGTGCGCATATGTCTGGAAACAAATCAATTATTAGCTATGGTGCTAGTCCATTGAAATTACCTAAAATGATAGATGGAACACCTATTACCTTAATTTTCCCCATAGCTATGTGTGTAAAAAGAAATATCTATGATCATTATATTAGTGTAAATTCATGGTTTACATTAGGTACAGGAAAGCAAATATTTTATTTACCATTTAAAGATATTGAGATGGTATTACCAAATAAAGCATACAGAGAGAGAATAGGCATGATTGATGATGGTATGCTGAAACTTATTAATTCATTTGGATATATGGCTGATTTTGAATCTAATATTGGATATATTCCAACTAGACGTATTGAGAAGCATGGACATTTAGAAGGTCATGCAACAATTACACCACGTATTAATAAAACGCTTATGCAACCAGTTAAAGGTGGTAAAGCTAAGAATGGTACATTTTCTAATGCAGAAATGTCACGTAAGTTATGTATTCAAAGTGGTGCCAGTGTAACTGATCATAAAATGGCAAGTGATACTGTAACACATTATTTGTGTATGTATTGCAACAGCCAAATGTTATATTATTCTATAGAAGATCAGATATGTCCTAATTGTCAGTCTACAGAAGGACATCCAGTACGTTTAGCATATGCATTTGAGCAATTCAAGGATAGATTGGATGCATCTGGTATAGGTATAGATCTATGTACTTATAGTCCTTGTAATGGCGGGATTAATCAAAGTGTTCAACAAGGGATTGCTTGGGACAACAGTTGAAACAAAAAAGAACTCTAGTGTTCCAGAAAAATTAATAGTATCTGGTGAAGTTATTGATAGATGGCAACATACAAAAGAAAATATTATAAATATGAATATTCTGATAATGGCTCCACCAAGAGCAGGAAAAACATCTATTGTTAAGTCCTTGTTAATATCTATTAAGAAAGAAAAACCATTATATATATTAATTGCGCCACATAATACTTTAGAGGATAGCTTTTTGCCAAATGTATTTTGGATAGGTGATAAAAACCTTGAAGCTAATATTAATACTATTGTAAAATTTCAAAAGCAGATGACACATTTTTATAAAATGGGATTTGAGTTTCAAGTGTTATTAAATTTAGTAGATGCGTTAGGTATTAATCCAGAATTTATTTCACAAGATGTTATATCTATTGAAAGATCATGTATTCAAAAAGGTCAACAGCATAGATACAAAGAATATTGTATTGAATATTTACGACGTTTACTTGTTGATACTCCAAGAGGAAAATGTCAACAAATGTTTACTGAACAACAAATGCATGTATGGAAACGTTTAAAAAATAGACCATATCTTGTATTAATTTTTGATGATATGGGAGATATATCTCATATTAAATCATATAATCACTTATGTACTAATTTTAGACATTTGAATATTACTTTATTGACATTGTTTCAGTATTATGCACTTATTTGTAAATCAGCTAGATCTTGTGCATCTGCTAAAATATTTACAGATACTACTATGTTGAGTTGGGTTATTAATAATGAAATGCTTGATGGAGATACAAAAGAGTTTTTAGAATTATATGGTCATGAGGTAATAAAAAATTATGATAAATATTACTTCTTAGTGTTACCAGCAACAACACCAAAAACGCATATTAAAGTAATGTTTACTGCCAAAATATATAGTATATCTCATAAATTAATTAGTATAATAGATATTGGGTTGGAAAATGTTATAAGTAATGCTCCTTCTTTATGGGATAAATTATCATATATAGCTGATGGTATTAATAATAATATTATTGGTTAATTGACTTTTTTGTTACTAAATTCATTACCTAATTCTTATTTATTATAATAGTTACAAACATAGAGTTGGATATAAAACAGACAGAAGTTAGTTTATATTCAAACATGAGTAATACAACTGATCAGAACCTGAATGAACAGGATGAGCAAGCTACAAATGGAATAGATAATGCATCTATTCCAAATGGCACAAATGATGTTGATAACGAGGCCGCACCTTTGTTAGAACTTGCAGAAGAGTTTACTGAGACTCTGGGCGCAACAAGTGCAATGGATAAGAGTGATAGCTCTAGTTCAGTGAGTGAGGCCGATTCTGTTATTCCTAACAGTAAAGTTAGTTCACTGATGGTGGCAACTTGCTATGATCCTAATGGCGTAGCAAGTGCATTCAAAAGACCACCTGCAAGGTCACCATTGAATAATGGTGATAATACAGGTGAGAGATATTCCAGTCCATTCAACAACCAGCCACTTACCCCGTACCCACAAGATCCATGTGGCGAGTACAATATACTGCACAGCAAGCATTGTATGATGATTGGAAAGACTAAGCTAGTTGGGTCTCCTAGCTTTAGTACACCCTTGTTCAAAGATACCTTTACCAGGGTCATACTGAACATTAGATCATTAAGTCCAACTGAAGTGGTTGTGATATACAAGAGACTACTATCAAATGCAAGGATGTTCATAGTGTGCAGATCTGAACCACTATCATCCTGGCACCTGATAATTGTATTCTCTAAATATGATAACATTCCAGTAGAATACAAATCAAGCTTGTTGCCACCAAGCATGATGCCCGTAGGATCTGTGATGTTCCTACAGGGTGGAGACCACAGCTACCGTAACCAACCATGGTTTCCGGAGGCAAATGACTTCAACCATCTTGGATGGATATCAGATCCAATGAACCTGAAACTGCCCATCAGGCACAGGAACAAAGTGGCACAAGAAGTAATTGATACCTACAGAGAGACACAGACAAGTGGGACACTGTCTTCAAGCATCCCCATCATCATTCGGGGAAAGATATCTATCAAAGATGCCACTGATGTACTGACCATGCTGTCCATAGAGACAGATGGAGTTGATCCACTGAGAGTGGCCATGGTAGGGCCAATCTTTGATTCTGACCCAAGTGTATGTGAAAGTGATACCCTACAGAATATGAAGTACATCTCTATGCCCTCAGATGTGGTGGTCCTGTATATTCAGTCTACAATTGACCCCATATCACAAATCATCATGAAGATCATGTCCAATGGATGGGGCTCCTGGTCACCACAATCTGGATACCCTATCTGGAATGCCATGCTGATAGTACTCCACAACATAGCCCACATCACCAGCGAGTATGACTGTGTTGGGGCCATACCAACCATGGTGTAATCAAAAGACCACCAGAAAAAAGACATCACAATAGTACAGACTGATAGTTATTAACAACACTGAAATAACTTTGTTATTAAGTATATTGATTGTTAATAATATATTGCACTTTACTTAAATCTACATGCACTTGATGTAATGTGTTTGTGATTAGTATAAGTGATATGTGTTTATAACATAATTATAAATGTTAGTAATTAGATATTTAATTAAACTAATTACATGAATTACAAACAGTATTGATGTAAAATTAATAAAAACAACAACTGTGAATTACAAAAGATATGATATATTTGTGACATAACAAATATAAAATTGGTGTTATTACTGTACACTATTACTATATACAATATACAATATATGTATAATTGATATAAACTATCTTTTTTTTTTGTTATAGAGTAGCCATGTCTGTGTTAAGTAATTTTGAAGAATATGTTCGTCGTAAACAATTATTTGATCCATATACTCCTGTATTAATACCACCAGGAACATTACCATTATATAAATTATCAAATGATGTATTAAATATAGTAGCAGACTCTATAAACAAATTTCCATTATTATATGATGCAAAATTTATGTATCAAATAATGGTTATACATAGAGAACGTTTACGATTATCAACTCCATTAGGAGAAAAGCCAATTGCAACAAATTCAGCACCTGGTTCACAAAAAATAAAGTTATCTCCTGAATGGATGCCAGCAGTACATAAACCAAATATAGAAGTACCTAAAACTATTAGTAATAATGTTGATGTTGCTCCATTTGCTCGAGGTATTATGCATCCATCAGATACAGATATACATCATAATGCATATTTATTTAGTAACCCCACTAGTGTGTTTGAAGAAAATAGACCAAAACATTTAATGACACTAAATCAATATTTACTACATACCTTTAATAAATCAAAGCAAATACCTATAACTACTGATGCACCTAATTCTAAATCTGGTCAATTTAGTGGTCCACATAATACTGATTATATAGAAGATAACTTAAGAGTAGTACGTTGAACAGTTATAATGGATCGTAAAAATTTAAATAGAGCCATTATTAATATGGGCTCTAAATTAGTAGCTACACAAACGCCACCATCTATTAGTAATACCTTAACAATTGGTACAGCAGAAATAGGTCATCATGGCAAAAGAGGCGTATATGGAAATATAAATCATAAATCAACAACAAGAGATACCTCATTAATTGGTGGACAAGTGCAATTTACTGGAGGATTAAATCATTCACATCAATATATTCCTAACAGATTTATATTATCACCCACTTCTATGCCACCAACATCTGGACCTGGTATGCTTAAATTTATGCAACAAAAACAGCATGTATCATTCTTTGGATAGTGAATATGGCCCAAAAAAAAAAGCTAAGTATTCAATAATCTTTGATCAACATGAAACAGCATTAATTTCTGCTATCAAAAAACCAGCATTTGATGATATCTTATATGATAGATTGATAACAACTGGTTGGGCTCATTTAAATACAGGAGATATATATATCTCAGCGATGGATCCTCATCCAGGAAATACTACTAATCTGACTCCACTTATAGTAATAGAACGCAAAACTAGACAAGATCTGATAGCAACAATACTTGATAAAAACAGAGTAGAAAACATTAAAGAAATGTGCATATCAGCCAAAACAGTAAATAGCATTCCTATATTATTATTAGAAGGTGTAGCTAAACTTCTGAAATATTCGCGGACGCATTCAGATGGTAAAATGATTAAATCACATAAACTTATTAGATCAGAATTAAACCCAGATTGTATTGTTGGATTTTGTAGTACATTATCGTTAAGTATGGGTATAATTAATACTATTGATCCTCGACATACAATTAGAGTAATATACAATCTTACTCAGTATTTATATAGAGCATCACCGCCACCTTCATACTATCCACGTGGATTATCTACATTTGTATCTACAGATGGTGATATATATGCAACAAGTGGACCACGTAATAATCAGATAATACATGGTGGATTTATGAAAGTAATGGTAGCAAAAAAAAAGAAACAGTTTATGGATAAACCCTTTCAACAGTTATTATTCAAAGGATCAATTATAGCACATCCTGGTACAACAATAATCTTTTGGGGGCAACATCCACCAAAATCAAATATAACACATATCAGTTATGATCCTCCTTTACCAACAGAGTTTCTGTCATATAAGTTAGCTACAGGTGTAACTCATACAGAGACTATTGAAGGTCAATGTTTAATAGAAATATCACTATCACCATGTGGAGCAAATATTAGTACTGATGAATTGATATTAGAATTACTGAATATATTGCGTACACAAGGACTATGTTGGAGATTACAATATAGTCATATATATACAACAAACAATAATATTGTACCCATTACGCCTTTAATTCCATATAATGTTTCGCCATATACTGCTGAAACTTATCTGTCTGCTACACATCCTAAGTGTTATATTAATCAGGAGCATGCATCATTAGCTACTATATATGGTATTGCTATATTACATGTTCTATCTTTTGAAGGATTTGATATAGATTTCCTGGACACAAATGTTTATGTTGATGTTCCTCTAACAAATATTCATATATTAGGTAATATGGTACCAAATGACCCTCCATCTGTTATTAGACAAATTGAGGAAAAAAGTCAATGGGAACTTAATGATGAAATAACACAAAAATTAATATATTTGATAGAGTCTTATCATAATGACATTTGTGTATTATAAGAATGTCTTTTTTTCTGTTTATCTATTATAATACACTATAATATGTCTAAGGTCCCAATAATAACATAGCTCCAATAGTAGTATCTTTAGTATCCATATAATATAATAGTGTCATCATACCTGCCTTATACCTATTGTAGATATTATCTAACAATTTAGGATATGGATAATCTCTATTTGGTTTATCTGGCAAAGTATGTGTAGAAATGGACATATCTATATCTTCAAGAATATTGGAATAGTAGTTTAATATGTCCTTTTCACTACATTCACTTAAAATAAGAATAGATGATTTAATTCTTTTTGCAAGACTAGTTGTGGTATAACCGCCATCAAGTGCACGAATTATATCAATTGACCATTTTTCTGTTGCTGGAGTATGTGCAATCGCTAACATTATTACTATGGAACTTGGTGACAACATATTGGTTTGTCTATTGAAAATGTTAGTTATGTAGCCATGTGTTACTGGCAAACCAGTAACCATATGTCTTGAATTAAGCATTTCACTAGTTCTACTTCCTGGAGCTTGACAAGTTTCATATATAGAAATTACTCTGTCTGTTGCAGATAAATTTCCTTCATTAATATAATTACGTATCCATAGATCTCCATATATACTTAGTAGATTTATCCAAAATTTCCAGGAATTATCTAGAATATTATTTTTGTACTCTGTTTCTATTCGAATACCTGATCTAAGTCTACCAACAACAGCAACACACATGTTATGCTCAAATCCATGAAATAGTAAAGAGCTCATAACTAGCGCATCACCAAGTATAGAAATTCCAATAGGCATAGATTTAATGGTGTTTAGTAAAAATGGTCTCATTATTTCCATATGACTTGATCTAAGTGTTAATGTTCTAAGCATAGCAGATAATCCTGCACCAAGTTTATTAGATATAATTTTGAATCCTGATATTAACTCACTAGCTATAAATTCATATGAATCTGTATTAATTTTCATAATCAATGGCATAAATGCACCAAGATTCAATGTTCCAAGTGTACATAACATACCCTTGCCATTGTATGCTGGTGTACATACTTCACAACATAAATTTGTAGTAGAGCAAATATCTTCTACTGTTTGTGAAGGTCTAGCTGCACATAATGCAGGCTGACTAATAGCAAAATATCCAGTATTAGATTCCATAGCATCTGATATCATATACATATATTCTATCATATGTACTTGAATATAATATATTCCATTATATTCAAACACTTCATTCATGTGTAGCTTCTCAAGCTTCACTGGTGAATCTTCTATGGGTACAGAAACTACTTTACTATCATCTAAGGCTTTAGTAAATTTTGTTATCATATTATAGTATCCATCTGGTTCTCCTACTAATCTTTCATATATACTAGGATCTTGCTTTTTTATATCATATGGTACATGTATAATATAATATGGTTTACCATAATAACACTCATTTAATTCCATGCTACTTAAATAAACACTATCCATGATTATTTGTTCATGTACCCCCATAACCTGACCATCAAAATCATTGATGCCTATCAATAATTCACAGGATGGATCAAAGGTATGTGCAGATATTGTAATACCACTACCTCTACTCTTAACTGATGATCTAGAAATAGCGTGTACAAGTGGTCTAATATACCGTATCATATCTTGTTTGTTGTTGATTATACTGCCAGTAACATTTAGACCAACACCACATCTCTGATCTATGAATGCTATTACTGGTTCTAAAGTTTTCATAGGATCAAGTTGATCTAATGCAATAGTAATACAAGGATGTGTAATACAACCAGGATTATCTCTCATAGCATTTGTTGTTAACATTATATTACCATACATAATAGAAGCAAATGCAACAATATATCCAAAGTCAGATGTACCAGTATATGTTTTATATGCAACACGTGCAGCTACCTCAAAGAAAGTATGTTCATCAGGTAATAACAGATGTTCATATGTAGATATATTAAGAGTGCCATATCTAATTATTTCCATTAACTTAAATTTAGGCATCAATTCATCTAGTAATTTTTTGTTTACTTCAATTTCTTCTAGTATTATTTGATAATATTCTTTGTTTACATCATCTGTTCTGTTTACATATTTATCTATGCACTGAATAAGATTATTTGTTGTCCATGGATTATCTTTTATAATATGCTGTTGAAAATCTGATAGTTTGTCTTTAACAATATTCCATCCACGTGGTAATTGTCCCTTCATCAGTAATTTGTTTGATTCTTCAATTGTATGATTCTTAGTTAAAGTACTATCAAAGGTCAGTAATGGACTAGATGCAATATGAGTTAAAGTAAGCCATGTTGTAGGATCTTGTTTAGCTAATTTATGTAATGGTATCATTGATGTCTTTTTTAGATCATTAACAAACCAAGACATTTCATCTGGAGTTGTAATATCATAACACACTAATAACGGTGTTAAATGATTAATCAAATGATTAGCAAATGTTGTATATGCATCTTCATATGAAGTATCTATTTCAGTCTTAACAGATTGTTTAGACTTTTGTATTGGGGGTTTACTCTTTGATTTTTTCATGTTGTTAACCATAAATAAATAGATTCAATACTTATTGGATCTGATGTATCAGATCCTCCACTAATAGTACCATTAAAAGACTTATTACTATTAGCTCGTGTTAGTGCACATATTGTCCATTCATTTAATATTTTCAATTTTTTCATCTTATCCTCTCTATATTGATCATTTGTTAAATACATTGAATCATCAGTAGATAGACTATCTAAAAATTCAGGATGATATACACCCACAAATGCTATAACATTAATTATACGATCTTCAGGTTTAAGATGAGTAAGAGAGTGTGGACGTTTTAAACGACCCACAGATTGTATCATAGTTACTAAACTATCTGGCGGAGATAAATATATTAATGTTTGTGGATATGTAAATTCAATGCCTTCTGACATACCTGGTCCAATAGCAAATGCTTTTAATATATTTCCTGTTACATTATCAGGATTATTAAACATATCTAAGTTATTTCTTATATCTTTTTCACCTTTAATTTTATTTGCACAATATATTGTTCCTTCTTTAAATATATTGCTATCTGAAATAAGTGTATCTAATTTACCAATATATGCGCTATATATAACAATTGGATGTTGTATGTTATCCATATGTAAACGTAGTGCTTGAAGTTTTGTTAGTCCTAATTCACTATTTAACATTACAGTTACTAATTTAGTTACATTTTTAATAATACCAAGTGGAGTGATACTGTCATAATGCTCAAATGAATGACCTTTATCCATAGGAATATATTGTATAACAAGTGGTGCTTCATCAGGTGAGTCAACTGGTACATGATCATATATAATAGTATTACATAATATTTGACCTAATTTTTTGAAATCATAACTATCATCAGATTTATATAATGTATCAAAATCATCACGAATGTGTGGAAGTTTTAAAGACATTTCTAGTATTCGTTCATTTGTCCAACATACTTGTGCTAAAGATAAATCTGCTAAATGATTATGTACTGGTGTTGCTGTAAAAAGATATAATGCTCCATTAACAGTAGCAAGGCGCATTACAACAAGGATATCTTTAAAATCTCCACCAGACTTTTGAATAAAGTGATGTGCTTCATCTGCTAATATTACTAAATGTCCACCAAGTTGTTTAAGTAATATTAATTTATTTTTCATACCAGAATCACCATATGCTAATATACATTGAATTGGTACATTTAGTTTATCGAAAGTAACTTCTATTTGATGATGTGTAGATTTTGGCGCAATTATACATATCAGTACACCAAGTGTATTATATAAGTAACCTAAACAGCCCATAATATATGTTTTACCAAATCCAGTAGGTACAATAATATATGCACCCTTTGTTTTTTGTGTTATTTCTATAACTCTATCTATTATACTTTTCTGATGTGGACGTAAAATAGAATAGGGACTATTTTCTAGTTGACTAACATGAAGATGTACTTTTTTACCATGCAGTCCTGCTTCAAGTATATTTGAACCCCCACCAATTATTTCATCCATAGTATAATTAATATACATCTCTAATTCGGATACTTCTTCTACATTATCTTCATCATAATCACTGTCCATTATTAATGATTTGTTCTGCAATTTCTCTATACTGATACAATAATAAATCAGATACTGGTTCATATAACATTGTAATGTTATCATTTTTTGTACATAATAAACAACGTATAAGACAATAAATTGCACACTCTGATAGAGCCATTTGTGATCTAACCATACTATGTCGCAAATGAAGTTTAGCAGTTTGTGCTAGATTAAGAAGTGGTACCCAAATATCTTCTTCAAGAGTATCATTTACTGGATCATAATAAAGTAGTGTACGCGCCTCATCATCATATGCTACCATTAACCAGTGTTTACCTTCACCACTAGCAGCAGTATTTAAAATACACAAAATTAATTTATATGTTCCTCTTGCTGCGTAAACATTTTCAATGAATTTATGAATACCGCTAGAATACCAAGGTTCCATAAATATACATTCTCTAGAAGAAATATGATTACCTTTTATTGTAGTAGGTATCATGATTTGTGCCCAATCCATCATATCATGATTTGTGCACCATTCTCGTGTAGGATTTATTCCATCTTCAAAGAAGCCGCCCCCATATATACTTTTTTCTATACAATCTACTATATTACGCAAAGGAACAAATACTTCTCCTGTAATAGATGCTCTTACATAGTTATGTTTTGCACCACCAATTATACTTAATGCATGCTGAAATACATCATTAGAAGTGGGTTCATTATCAGTAGAATATGTTAAATCTTCATGTGATTCAAGAAGAAGTTTTAGTGTATTCTGTTTTTTACTTCCGCCTTTAATAGCATGTACAGATAGTTTACTTCTAAGTATTTTTAGTTGTTTACGTAATGTTGGTTGTTTTAGTGATTCTTTAATTGCTTCTGTAATATTTTTTGTATTCATACCTTTCCATTTAATTTTGGAATTATTTTTTGCATATAGCATTTTTATAATATTACTTGCCATATCATCATTAACAGATTCTATTAAATTACATAGAGGACCTAGTGTTACTTTATGACCGTGACCACGTATTATATTCATTTGAGATAGTGGTAACAAAGAATAAAATGGAGCCTCCATCGAAAATACAGCAAGTTTTGCGGACAATATTCTTTCCTAACTATTCTATAACACCAAGTATTCTTAATGATATTTCTATAGTTACTGGATTTACTGATGATGTACAGTGGAAAAATTTATCTAATAAAGATCATCAAGAAATATTATACTGTCTTAATAATTCCATATTAGCTATGATGTATAAAACATGGAGAGAAAATCATGATAATGTATTTAGATATACATTTGCAGAAATAGTAGAAAAAAATAAAGGAAATGACTTCACTCTAGATAATACTATTGCTAGTGTTTATGAATTTCTTTTAAATGATATAATACATCATATTCTTAAACAGATGTCTGCTTCGCCTTCCGACCTCTGCGTTGGTTGTAAATCTGTCCCGGAGGTGTTGCAGCCGTTTCTAATGGATCATTCTTAGGAGCATTATTTGATGGAGGAATGGCCATAGCAATAGATGCAGTCATTATAGATTCTCCTGGTAATTTTGCATCAGAAAATTGTTGTGGTGATAAACGTTTTGGTTGTTGCATAAACTTATTTAATGCATCACCACTTATATTATCTGTTAAAGTATTTGTGTTAATATTAACTTTATGTTGTTTATTGGCATTTCCAATAGGAGTATCTGTTATTGGGACATAATTAGCTAATGCTGTAATATTATAACTATCAATAGCGTCTCTTGCTTCTTCTTTTAAAGTAGCTTTATAATATATAGAACCAAGTACTAACACTACTACCACCAAAACCACCACTAATACTATTAGCGCAAATGTGCCTTCTTCTCCGATCATTGTGATATTTGGTTATAATATCTTCACTGTGATTATATACTTCATCTAAAATTTTATCGTGAGATAAATTTAAAGATTTAGAAACTACAGCAACTATATTTTTATAATATGGCAACAAAGACAATGAATCTATTGAAAGGTCATTGTGTTGTTTGTGGGACATTATATCAAATAACTGGTGATAATTATAATTGCCCAATATGCCATTATAAAACTCCTATTGGTACCGATCCTATAATAAATACAATCGGTGTTGATGGAAGTAAAAACTTAGTAACACAAGTAGAAATATCTAAAATGGATTGCTTAATTTATGAAAAAGAATTATTACCTCCATGTAATACTTGTTCTAATAAATTACATACAAAACTTAAAACTCGACCACTGCTTTATGCTTGTAATAAATGTGGTCGTACTGTACGGAAAATATTTGATATAGTAGATATCTAAATGGCTGCCAATAAAATATTTAAACGCCTTAATGGATTTGGTGGATTAATTGAACAAGTATCTTTAAAAGAAGATCATATTATATTAAGAAATAGTATTAAATATAATTATATATATATACCCATATCAGAAGCAGTAGTATTACTTAATACAAGAAACTATTACCACGAAATTATAAACTCAACATTTCCTTTTCGAATGTACTATGATTTTGAGGAGATAATTTTTACTCCTTTAAATCCTGCTGAATATGAAAATGAAGTACTTGCTCAATTACTTTCTGCAATACAAAAAAGTATTAACATGCATAATGAAATAGCACTTAGACAAGGTACAAGATTGTTAAATTTAGATAAAGATAGTATAGTTGTGTTATCTGGTTCCAGACAAGTAACAGAAGAATCATATAAAATTAGTATACACATAGTGATAAATAGTTTAATACTAATGAATCTCAAAGTTGCAGAAGCATTAGCAAAAAGTGCAAATAATTATGGAATATATAAAGTAGATATGGTATATTCAAACTATCATTCTATGCGATGTATAAATTCAGTAAAAGCTAGTCATATTCTGATATTACATACCAATTATCGTCACTGTAAAATTGAAAACACACTTATTATAAGTGGATTACCAAAAATTATTTGTCCACCAGTTGATGAAATTTATCATCCTGTTGAGAGTGTATCACGTACAATCAAATATATTCCTCCAGATGATTTACCAGATATATTAGATACTTTTAAAGAAACATATAATGTTGATATAGATGCATTTCAAATAATAAAAACGCATGTAGACAAATATAGATTAGTACGTCAAAAAAGTTCATGGTGTCCCGTGTGTGATCGTATACATTATTCTGAAAATATGTATCTTTGTGTATCTTGTGTGAATGATGTGATTATTGCAACAATGGGTTGTTTTAGAGAACCAGATAAACACTTAACTACAATCATTGGTGGAACAATAAGAACTATTACTGCACCTGTACATGGACTAGTTAATGAGTGGTTAGGAACAGAGTTATATTATAGTCGTTTAAATGATTATATGAATATTGATGGATCAATACTAATAGACTCTTTGTATAACATTCTGATAGAAGATAATCTACCAAAACTAATAGCATACAGGGCGCCAACAGGTGTAGGTAAAACTCATGATATTTGTAAATATATATCACATGAGTTAGAAAATAATGATATGGCAGCATTTATAATTATTACATACAGAAAAACATTAACACAACAAATGGCAGCAAGATTAAGTAATCAATCACCACTAGTATACAATACAACAAAAGAACGATTATTTGATACTGTTCTAATTGTTCAGATAGATAGTTTACCACGAGTAAACACAAAAAAATATACTAAATATGATACTGTTGTTATTTGTGATGAATTAGATGGAATCTTTGAACACTTCAGTATAATTGATCCACATCGCCGATGTAGTGTAGCAGATGCTTTTTATAAACTACTAACAGATGCCAAACATATAATATGTCTAGATGCATATCTGCGTGAATTGCATATACGGCCATTCATTGAATATATTACAGATGATATTCTGTATATACACAATAACAAACAGACAGAGATAAATTGCAATTATATAATATATCAATCACAGATGGATTTAGTACATGAATTATTACAAGAGCCAATAGAATCAAGAATTGTGATAGTATGTGCTACAAAAGCAGATGCACTAGCTATTGAATATATACTGAAGAATTCATCACCAGTTCCACTAACAGATGAGTCAATAATTACATATAGTAGTGATACAAGTACAGTTAAGATAAAGAAAGATTTTAAAAATATCAATAATGCCCTTGAAACAAAAAAACGTATTATCTATAGTCCAACAATTTCAGCAGGAGTAGATATTCAACTAGATGTAGAGTGTGTATATGGTATTATCAATGTAAAAGCACATCATCTTTCTGCATCAACAGTAATGCAGATGTTAAAACGTAGTAGAACAGCTAAGACATTCAAGTTATTTATACAAACTGTTGATGTTAAGGAAGCTACATATAGCTATGAAACTATAGAACAAATGTATAAAAGTATTCCACTATGGCATTTAAGTGAAAAATATACAATATTGGAAGAGCTTAACTATAACATTCCACTCAATCTAATGTTCAGTATTTGCTCTGTATCCAAATGTTTACAATATATTTCTGGCACATCATTTGGCAAAGAATTGCTAACGTTTATGTCAATGTATGGTGGAACATTATCAGTGAGTGATCCAATAATTCAATATGAAAAGGATTCATGGGAACATATTGATATGATAGAAGTAGCAGGCCAAGTCAAATATGCAAAAGGAGAAAAATTAATAGAAGCTAGTGTATTTTCACTAGACAATCTTCCAGATGAATATATATCTGCTCTTAGAGAATATAAGTACTTTAAGCAATTATATAATCAGGATGAACTAACATTAGACTTTGTATTAGAATATTGTAATCAAAAGATCAAAAAAAAATATCAACGAATGTCTGGATTAATGAATATTGTATTAGAGGGAGATTCTCGTACATATATTGAAATGTGTATTAAGATGAAAATGCCTACAGCTGCTTCTGCTTTTGCTGTATCAGGAGGTATGGAAATTGGCCGTATACTTTCTATTATACTAATGATACGTGCACTTGGATTTAGTAGTCTATTTGATGCAAATGTTCATACATGCGGATATGAACAACGTACAAGTATGGTAAATTTATTTGTAGCTATATATACATATTATAGTTTTGGTCTTCGTCCATCACAGATGACATGGGTATCAAATAATACTACAAATCTTGGAGTACTATATGAGCGTGCAAGAGCAATATTAACTAATTATGGAATAAAGATTCTTAAGCGACCACATAAAATAATGTTTTATTCTGGATTTAAGTATATGCTAGAAAATAATGAAGGCTTAGTTCCAGAAGATAATGATTTATTTAGAGTTACTATGATGTGTATGTGTTCAACTACATTAGTTGAAAATAATTCACCATATGTTATTATAGATAAATCTTTGTTTCATATGATGTATCATAAAACAGATGCTTATAAAGATTTTATAATGAACATAGAAGCAATTGCTTTACAAAGATCTCATTATGGAAACTAATGATACATATGAGAATAATTATGAGCAAATACTTAATGCTCCAACATTGGAATATTCTGATGGAACCAGTATTATTGCTGTTAAAGAAACAGTATCTGGATTATTAAAAAGATCATTATTTAAGTTTGTACTATATGGTAGTGCAAATAGTTTAGAAGATACAGTTGATATGGGTGACTATGATATTATGGTTTCTCAGCCAATTAATGTATTTAAATATTTGGTACAAGGACTTTTAACAGTTTATCCACATTTAAATATCTGTGGGAAAGGCGCACTTCATGCTGGTACATATAGATTACGTATAGATGATAGAACAGTTGTAGATATTACACTAATTGATCAGGATGTATTAATGGTTATGTGGGAACAAGGTATAGAAATAGAAAATTGTTTATATGGGCGTTTAGCACATTCATCACATAAAATTGCAGAAATGGCAAAACTAATTTTAAGACCAAATATTTGTTATACTGGATTTCCTAGTGTAAGAGCATATCAAACAGAAAAATGGGATAAAGCATATAAATTTATTGTAGATGTTATTAAAGAACCCATAGAAATTACATTTGCTAGTAAGCAATGTACATGTAAAAAAACATCTCTAACTGTACCTAATAAGAGTGTCACTTGGTCTGGTGGTATTGCTAGAACAATATATGAAACTTTATTTGGGTTTAATGATTGTGTACCTACTACTGATAAAGATTCCCTGATATTTAATAATGTATGTAGTGGAGCACCATGGATATACTTTAATACAAGTACACATACATCTATGGATGTAATATATGATAGAACATTTAATGAATTGTTACCTCATGCTGTTTATTCAGATGCATGGCGTATTTTGTTTTATAATGTAGATATGTTAATACCAAGCATAGTATATTTTAATACTATGATTAAAGGAGTGCCACTCAAAATAGTTTCACCACTATTTTTATTATATGAGGCACTTACTTTACAACTAATAGATAGAAGAATATCTTCTGTGTTAGAGCAAGATTGTTCATATGAAAAGCATGTAAAAAGTATTGTAAATTTACTTAATTATAAAGGTGATATGAGTATGCTTATTCCAGTTTTACCTGATGAAGGTACTGCTCGTACACAAATAGGATCAATTCCCACAACACATTTTGTTGATCGCTCTACAGCTGAAATGGTTCATGATATTCATAGAATTGCTGTTCATGGTTATTTTCATCCATCAAAAAAAGAAGAAAATCTTAGTATTTCACCAGATACAACAGCTAAACTATGGTCTATACTGAAAATTATTTCTTAAATATATATCTTTCATTTTTTTATCTATATCTTCCTTTACTAAGGTTGATTGTTTACTAAATTCACCAGTATTATTAGGAAATACACAGCTTCTACGTTCGTCTTTATCTATTTGAGATATATGTGTTAATAATTCGGTAGAAACATTATATGATGCAGTTTCTTGCCAATGTAATTTTTTTCTACGAAGTAACTCAGTCGCAGGAGGTAGATTCATCGTCTTGAAGTTGACTAATAGCATCTACAGTTGCTTCACGTACTTCAACAATACTTTCAAATATTTGATTATTATTACCTGATTGTGCTTTAGGTGATTCTTGTAACATTTGGGTTACTCTACCAGCTGCTTCATTAATATGATTAATTATTTCAATTTTTTGAGTTTCCATAGTATATTCTAGATAATGATACAAAATGGTGCTATATGGTATTTATGGTACTATGGGATCAGGTAAATCTCATCACTCTACATTAATAATACAACGACATTCTAAAATATTGGTGTTTGGAGCAAGAGAAGGTGTGTATCCATTATCTAGTAGATTTCAAAGAGTATTAGGAAAAGAAGCTGATAAAGATATTGAATATATTATATCTGATGATATTACATACATTATCAATGAAACTAATAAAAGAGTTAAAGATAACAGTAAAACATTAATAATTATTGGTGATCTTTTGCTGATAGATATTACTTTGCGTAAAACTAATAATTTAAATAAATGGATAGAATTTCAATCAGCTGTAACATTATGGGCAAAAAATATAGACACAGATTATGTATTAGAGTCTAACTTGATTTATCATACAGGAGAGTTTATTACTATTAGAAACTGGCTTTTAACACTAGATACTATTTGTGGAATTATTATAAACGGGCCATCTAAATGTTCTGTTGATGGATGTCCTGGTGGACCATCTGTTAGGCCATGCTTATCTAATGATAATAAAGGTGACTTAGAACATTTGCAAAAAGATCATTATGTAGATCTATGTTCTCAACATTTAGATTTTGCAAATGGTATTAGTTATGTAAATGTATATACCAAGATGTCCACTTGGTGTAGACACATGTCTTCTCATAGTATGAGATCTTTAAGTCAATATCATGGACTATTAGCAAGGAAAGAAACAATTATTGTTGGCTCTACTAATTTAGAACTTTTATCAATGGTTCTACATCTTGCAAAAAAAAATATTGTAGTAGATTTGTTAGAAAATATTGATTGGACAAAAATACATTCAAATATCAAAAGAGCGTATTCTACAATAAATATTAATTTATTAGATATTTATGGAGAAAAATCTAGATCTATTTGTCAAGCATGTATCACATGCAAAAGTTATGAATCACGTATAACAGCTGGAGTACCTGTATTATATCGTATTAAATATATTAAACAAATAGAAATTACAGAAGATTATATTAATGGTATATGTGAGCGACATGCTGATTATGAACCATTTACAGTATAACTTATAAACTAACTGCAAGTGTATTACCTATTCGATTAGTTACTGAATTAACTTTAGCTTGTGGCATATTATCTGATGTTTGCTTATCTAATACATTATTAATTAAACTTTCATCTTTTATTTTTTCTATAGTTTGTTTTTTCTCTGTAGACTGCTTATTTATAATGGGAATTTCTTCTGTTGAAACCTCTGATATAACACCATTATCTATTACAAATTTAGATACAGGTTGTTTTTCATTAGTGTCTATAGAAGGTTCTATATGTATATCAACTGAAGTTAATGGTTCTAATACACGGTTTTCTATTATTTTTGTTACATCATTTTCTATGCCTATAACCTCTGTATTATATATTTTATGTAAGTCTGATTTATTTATAATAGTCAGTGATATAATTGTAAGAACAATAATCATAACAATAACATTTATGACAATATTTGCCACCAATATATCTCCTTTGACCTCCATAACTATATTAATAATATAGTACAATGGCGAGCACTGAACATCAGCGTACAATTGAAGGTATAGTTCCACTATTGAAACCATCAGACTCTGCTATTATTATTCCTAGTCATCTTATAAGTGATGGATACAAAGCAACTAATTACATTTTTAATAATTCAGAAAAAATTACACGGTGTAAATGGAAGATCGAATTTACAAATAGATCAAGTGTTATAGTAAATGACATAGAGTATGCTATTGTTAATACCATTACTCTTGGAGATGCATCAAATCTGTATTGTGTTTGTCCTATAAAGCTACCAATACAGATATTATATTCTACACATTTAGTCACTATTAAAACACTTGTTGGTCATATTCTAACAAATAATGCTTTACATATTCCTAATGTTACATCAACTGAACGTGGTGGTTCATCACAAATGTTAAGTGGTTTATTACCAGTACTAGCATTCTCTTGTGTAAATGGCACTGATTTACTAAAGAGAATATTATTATCATCAACTGTATGGGAAAAAACAATGAATAAAGTTAGAAGATCTATACAAATTCTTATAGCAAAACCATATCCCATAATTAATGTAATTACATCATTATTAGGAAATATTTTAGAAGAACCAACACTACCTACAATTAAGCCTGGTACAATAATAACTGGATCTATATCTGCTGCTAGAGATATGTTGGTAATGATGGAATCAGCTAATACTATATTGCAATCTAATGATAATAAACCTATTGGACCAAGAGAAGATATTCAGAAATATTATCATTCAAATAGTTTGTTATTAAATGCTAGTAAACAAGAAATTAATATGGTTATTTTTAGTGATATATTTACTATGCTATATGAAAATACTCAATCTCCTGGAGCTGATCAATATGGTCATAAAAGAATATGCCAGATTTTGGATCTTTTAATATCTTCTGATCCATGTACTATGTTATCAACACTAATTAATGATGATAATGTTGTTGCTACTGATTTTAAACAAGACTATATTCTTTATTCACTAAAGGATTCTTCTAGAGCAGCACTTAGAGAATGGAGGATGACACTTACTGATCATATGGAAACAGTATCTGAACAATCTGATCTTAAAGTATCTGTTATTAATCAAGCAATACGTAATCAGCCACCAGTAGGACAAGTTTATGGTGGTGGACGTAAATTACCTTATAGAAAACGATAGATTATAGTATAAGTATTTTTTTTTTTAAGTATATTTAAAACGATTATCATTTTAGGATATAAACTTATTAAGTTGTATCCAGGCTTGTTTGCAAGGTTTTTGAGAAAAAACAATTTTGTGAATTTATTCGCGAATTGTTAAGAGAAAACCATGTATACCAAGCAGAATACAATCCCATACAAGGATGGACAGTTACCACCTGAATGGGAGGGTTTCGTACCTAACAAGGAGAAACCCAAGGCTTTAACTGAGCTTTCACCTTTGAGCACCCAGCACGCGCAGCCTAGTGTGGGCACGGATGGCTTGATGACTGCAAGTACTTCTGGAAAACCCAAATTTCAGAAGTGCCCAGTTATCACTAGTAAGCCACCAAACCCACTCACCACGCACTCAAATTTGCTAGGCCCAAGCTTCGTGCCACGCGAAGGCTTCTTGGGCAAGAAAACCTCACCTTTTGAGTTGCCTGCACCCTATCACCATGGATCAACTGATCATGCTGAGGACAGAGTTATCTCTGTTTCGAAGAAGCATGATCAGTTATCCATAAACTCACTGCCTACTCCAGGAGCATCCAGCTGGCAAGTTGATGATAGAACCCAGTTGCTGTACGACATGTATGGCCTCGCGAACAAAGGTTCAAGGTTCTCATCACCAGTTGAAAATGGATCTCCTGAAGAAACTTCACGCTCCATCTCACCGCTATCACCAGGCTCACCACCACCGCTTCGCACCTCCACACCCATCTCACTGGCTTCGCTTGCAAATGCACCCCCAATTGCTGGGACAACACCATCAGCACAGCCACCAGCACCAGCACCAGCACAGCAATCACTGCCACCAGGAGCACAGCTATCAGCACAGCTAGCACTCCCACCAGCACCAGCAGCACAGCCAGGAATGCCACAGCCAGCGGCATGGCGATCACTGCCACAACCACCAGCACCGCCAGCACCGCCAGCACCGCGATCACTGCCGCCACCGCCAGCACCACCATCACGGCGATCACTGCCACACCCACCAGCACCGCCAGCACCGCCAGCACCTTCACTAGCAGCACAGATGCTTGCAGCACAGACACCCGCTATGGCAACAGCTGATATGCAAAACTATCAGCTGACACAGCCAGCAGCACCGCCAGCACCAGCAGCACACACAGTTAAATACTACCCACCCCCTCCACAGCCACCAGCACCACCAGCAGCACCAGCACCACACGCAATCACAAACTGGGCGGATGAGTCTAGTGCGGCCAATGAGGCAGTCGTTCAGAGAATGGGCCGTGACAGGCAGGAGGCAGAAGCTATGCAGGCGGCGCCGATGACTCGCGCTGAACGTAGGCAAAGAGCTTTTGCTATGAAGATGAACGAAGCTGCAAAGTATGGGTATGCTAAAGCACAGGAAGGCCAGGTGATGGAAGAAATGAGTCAGGAGGAGATAAATAAACTCCTCTCCAGACAGCCACACCAACCTAGGCCACCCCATCAGCATAGACAGGATGGTTCCCCCCAGAGATACCGTAGAGGAAGATCTAACCAACGGTATAATGGAGAGAATGCCAATGACAACCGAAACATGTTCCGTAGGAACAGGGGTCGGCAGCCTAGATTCAATGGAGGCAATGAACCAATGCGTGTTCATTACCCCCAGCAGAATCAGGTTCTTGGCATGGTACAACCGGATGGTACTGTTGTCCTAGTGGACAATGGTAAGCAAGCTACCAACAGGAATACTGTGGTAGAGGTCAAGGTTGTACAGCAGGGGAATAACTACAAGCCCAGATGGAACAGAGGACGTGGAAGGAGTCATTCCCAACCACGTGGGTACAGAGGCCGTGCCGGCAATGGATCTGGTTCATACATGACTGAATCAGAGGCACCACCCGGACAGAGCACCCAACACTACCCGCACCCACCCCCACAGCACCCACACCCACCCACACAACAGTACACACACCCACACCCACCCACACAACAGTACACTACACAACCACAACAGTACACTACACAACCACAACAGTACACTACACAACCACAACACTACACACACCAGCAACTACAACACTACACACAACAACAAACACAACACTACATAACAGACAACACACCTACACAACACACCACAGACAACACAGAGCGCATGGCTAGACCTCCTCCCCTCCCCAGAGCCATGTCGCTAGATAGGAGATCACACACTGGTCTCTAAAGAGGTAGTACGACTAGCGTACTACTACCCCTCCCCCCCCTCCCCCAGCACACACACACCGCAAGCACGCTCACCACCAGCTGCTGCACCACCGCTTCACTTATTATTTTTTTAAATATGCTTTAAATATATTAAGTTAAGTTAGCTTTTGTGAAGTTATTTTTTTTGTTTAATCAAAAAAAAAATAATTATATTATATTGTTATATGTCTGATATTATTTAATATCAACTATAAACTTAAAAGATGCTTGTATGAGGAGTTCTTTTTCCATACTTTACATCCATAGCATACAGTGTTGCAGAAGTAATAATGGCATCCATATTAAGAATATCATTATTATGCAACAATCCATCAATGGCGTCTTCCTGTGGTTTTTCTTTTAAACTATCAACATATTCAAGTAATGTTCTATTCCTATCTTCATTAATTTTAATATCAGTAGGAATATTATTTGATATAATTGGTGAAAGCATATAATTTCTTGTAAACATAGGTTCTATAGCATCTTTACGAGCCATCTTAATTATTTTATCAGAATCTTCTGGTGACAGTAAAGATTTATATGCAGTTACGCATATCTTTAAAGCATCTATTCCTAGTTCAGTAATAGATCTAATACCATTAGATACTGTATGTCTTATAACATCTTCAATATCTGTTCCAACACGTTTAAGAAGATTCATTGTTACTTCTTGAACTAATCCTGTTGTTGTATCATAAACATATGTTAAATAGTTTTCAATGCATGCTTCCCATTTACTAGAGTCCTCCAAGAATACATCTATAAGATCCTTATTTGAGGTTACAATATAACTAACAGACATTATGCTTTATTGTAAATAGTAATACTTCTATAGTAACTATCAATGAGTTATATTAATAATATAATATGCAGATAATATAAAAAATTACTACATAAATTGCGGCACATTTAACATATCGTTCAAAGATTTCCATGATTGAGTAATATCCTGTACCATATTCATTTTGTAGTACTTAGAAATTGTACCAGGTACATCTTGTAAAATTACTAGTACATTACCATCAACAAGATTAGCTAAAACAAAATGTTTACTAATATTTTCAATTAACGATGCCATTGGTAATTTTAATCTATCATATATATTAGGTATATCAGCATATCCATATTTTGTTGTTTGTGTTATTGATGCCCATAATAAACACATCCAATAGCAATATCCTTCAGCTAAATCATATAATGCTTGAAGAATATCAAGTGGTGTACCATACCATGGATTATCACCGTTTATAGGTGATTCATTATGAGCATATATATATCCATCATAATTTGCAATACCATCTATAAATTTTGTATATAGGCTATGAGCTAATTCACTATTCTTTGTTGTACCCCATTCTGCACATTGATAAACATATTTACGACCAAATGTATTAAACATATTAAAGTCTTGACCTCTTAATTTAGAATGTTTAAATACTGATCCTAATAATTGTTGTGTAAAATTTACAATAATCATAGATAAATATGACTGTTGTATTAACGTATTATTTGGATATAATATTTTATGTACAGGTATTCCCATCATTTGACCATATATATAACCAGAATCTTCTATCATTTTTTTTAGTTGAACAGAGTTCGACCATAATTGAAAATCATACTCAGATATATCTGGTTTAAACACTTGTAGTAGTGCTTCTGCAAGTCCATTGATAGGCATGGTTTCTACAGTTACAAAACTATTATCATATTTTGATAACCTTGAACAAGGTAGTGAGGAATGGCACGATATTTGCAGATATTCTATTGGTGGATCATCAATTGGTACATTAGCAGGCTATAATAAATATAAATCTCCAGAGCAATGGGCATATGATCGTATACATCAAATACAAATGGAACCTAATCCAGCTATCATTCATGGTACAATTATGGAACCTGTAAATAGAGCATTTTCTAAATTAATGATAGGAAATAAGATTCACGAGACTGGTATTTGTACAGATAATATGGGAAGACATTTTTCACCAGATGGTATAGGAATTGATAGGGCAGGAAGGCAATTTTTATGTGAATATAAATCACCATTCTCTAGAATGTTATCAATAAACAAAAATAATATTCCTAAAACATATATTGCGCAAATGCAACATAGTATGAATATATATCCCTTTGACTACACATTCTATCAAGAAATGTATACATTATATACTGATTCCATAAATTCACCACTAAATACTAGTATACGTGCAAATCGCCTTACTACACTAGCATACTTTGTACTACCAATGTATACAAATAAATTACCAGTAAGTGATAAACCAATAAGTATATCTCAGTTATCAAAAGAACAATTAATAGAGTATTGTCATAATATTAGAACATTTGGCGAGACAGAAATTATACTTACTACAGCAGGCAGATTTACTATAAATAATACACAAATGTTATTATATGATACAACATTTTCTTTACCTGAATATGTACCTCAGCGATCTTATATAAACAGTGTTAATAAATATAATTTGTATGCTAGTGGTATTATTAATGGTATAACTAATCACATTATATTACCTAATAAGCTAGAACAACAACATTTATTTAATATTGCTTGTAATATACAAAAGATACTAGAAGTTAGATCTAAAGATTGGGCACGGACTACTCAGAGTCCACGTCACTCAAGACAAGTTCTGACTCATTATCTTCATGGAGAGTCTCAGGAACATCTTGTTGAGGACTAATCTCTATTTCATCTGATGTTATCATAGATAATGAATCTATAGTTGTAGATTCTTGAATTGCATCAATTACATTAGATGCATATATACCAATTTGGTCATAATTAACATCTGCATACTCTATTTTTGATTGCAAAAGTGCAGTTATTTGTTTTATTATGCCTTCTGACAATTTTGTATTAACAGATACCATTTCTAAGAACAATCCAACATATCCTAAGGCATCATCACCAGATCTTTCTTCTAATATATAGCCTATTATACAGTTTTCCAAAATATTTCTAGTATTAATTAATTGTTCTAATAACTCCCCATTAAGCTTATCTGCTTGCATTAGTATAATACCAATAGCATTTGTTATTTTCAGGGCAGCTAGTAAGCATGCATACCTATTAGTACCATCTACATCTAGAAATTCTGATGTCCATATTCTTGGAATTATATGTTGTAAAAATCCATCTATAGGTTTATTTGGAATATTTACTGGTGAAACTTTTTTTGTTTTGTTATCAGAGTTAATATCCATAAGTACTACTACTGGTACATGCTCAATGATGTGTTTAAATCTAGATAAAAGTGATTTGTCATGCAAAATATCAAGCCTATTAATGTTAGGATTGCGATTACATAATATACATTTATTATCCTTTAAATGGTGACGTCTACCAGCTTTACAATAATGAAAATTAAATTCCTGTAGTGCAGCGGCCGTTTTTAAATCAGTAATATCTATTGTATTATCAGTTGTTGAAACATTTAGTGTTTCATTACAAATCTTACATATGTTTCCCACAAACTCATGCAAATGTCCATCATCGCCTAAAGCTACTTTGTAATTAATATATCGTGGGGATGCTTTTGGTACATATACAGATCGTGTACTCACACGCATTAATTTTCTTGTTAGAGCTACAGGAGATTGAACAGGGAATGTATGCAATTTTATTGCTGTAGTAGACAAAGATAGTGTAGCAATAAAGTTTTGCATAATCACCATATATTGTTGATGCATTTGTGTAAGAATTTGTATATCCTCATCAATACGACTACAAATTTCTGGTCTTTGAATTGCACTGATATTAGCATATGCTACTTTATCTAATGAGTTAAGTATTTCTTCAATTGTTTCCTCAAGTGTTTGTGTAGAATATGGATATAATCCTGGTAATTTTGCAGCTAGTTGTGTATGATGATATAATGCAAGTACAGCAATCATATCAGCAATAATCCATAAAGTTATATTAAGTGGCTTATCATTTTGTGATGGCCGTGAAATTAGTGGAGGAAATAAGGATACAGCAAGAGATACTAGAGCAACAGGAGCTGTTATTAAATTAATTGTGATACCAAATACGTTAGGATCAATCATTTGTAATAATAGTCTTCCAATAGTTGTAGCTGCATCAAAAGATACAGTTAGTCCTCTGATTTCTGCAGCACTTTCAATGCCACGAATAATTTCCTGAGGATCACTAGATTTGTTTGATAAATATATTCTGTCTTTACAAATCCTACACATAGAATCACCTTGATCTGTTTCAATAATAGAGTCTACAATCATAGTACGATACTCCTCTGGTATTTCAATGCCATTGTATAGAAATTGATATAAGAATACATGAAGACATCCAACTTTTTTTGTACAATAATTGCAAAAAGTGCTAACATCTTCAACACGAAACATATTTTGTATACTAGTAGAAGATATTTTAACTTTGTTATGTCCTTCTATTAATTGATACTCATGTTGACAGGAATATACATCACTAGGTTCAATACATAAAGCTGGAGGAAATGGTCCTACAAGTTTAGGTCTAATTTTGTCAAGTGTCACTGGGACTATTGAAGCAGCTTCTCCAATACTCATTGGTTTTTTTGTATACAATACAGGAGTTAATAAATTTTGTGGTTGTTTTTTATTTTCTTCAACTTGTGTTAGAAAATACTTTGTTGCATGTTTGAAATTCATTTTTTTATCCCTTTATAGTACCCTATTTCTAATAGAAACATAACAATACAAAATGGCTATGATTGCTCCACCACCAAATGATGTGGCAATGATAATATGTGCACAAAAAGGACATGAAATACAAAAAATATTAAGTAAACTTAACTGTGTGGGTCGTACACAAGAGGGTGCAGATACTCTTAGTCATACTACTGGTATAATACGTGGCTCTGATCCTACATCATTAGGATTAATACTTAGAGATATAGTAAGTACGCCAGCATTTGGAACTTTATCAACTGGAAATATAAATTTTAATACTATTGATTTTAATATAGTTATGTCACATAACGATACATTAATTAGTTTATTAGGATCACAAAAACGTTTACCACTAACTAATGTCTTAAATTATCTTAATAGTCTTAAAACAGAAATCATAAATACAAATGGTTTAACAGAGGCAGCAAATATATTAAGAGGTGTAATGACACAAGTTGGTACAACTTTTTATGAACTTAAACAAATCATGTCTTTTAATAATATTTAGAGATTGTAATAAATATTGTTAAATATGGATGAATTATTTGGTTTATCTAAATCTCTTGCTGTATTTACAGTATTACCAGAAGATGATGATATTATACCACAAGAGTTTAGGCCTCAAATGGAGCGCCGTATAAAAGGATCAATTTATGGGCCTCAAGCAAATGCTCATATTATTAGAACAAGTAGTTCTTTTATTGAGATGCCAAATATTGGTGGACGTATACGTGGATCAGATGTTGAACATCATTTAATAGAATCTACTGGATATATGATAGCACCTGATCCAAAACATACAGAACATGTTGATATGTCAGCTATGCGTTTAAGAGGAAATTATATTGGACATCCATATAAGAATAAATTAAACACTGATTATACTATTCTTGATGCTATTAGTCTAGATAACTTAAGATTACCATATAAAGCAGGGAGAGGAGAGGTGACTAATCCTAATGCTTTTGAAATATATAATAATCCAGAGTATGGTCAGCAGCAAATGCTAGGTGTAGGCTATACTCGTCCAAATATACATATTCAATCATTAGAGCAAGCATTTAATGAATATATGAAACAAGCAATATATAATCAAAGAGGAAAATTAGCTAATGATATAAATGCCCAAAATCCATATAATGATAGAATAAACAGATTTAATAATAGTGAATTAATAGCAGTTGGAGAACAATCACATGTTATTCCAAAAAACGATAAAAATCTAGTAATACATACAGCTCCTATGAATGGATATATAGCACCAACATATATTGCATCTGCTCCAGCCATATTACCATCAACACTTAGTTCAGCAAATCCAGGACTTAGTACTAGTGTATATAATCATGCACCAAATTATCTGGCTCCTACTATGCAGGTTCCTATTAATACTTAATTTTTTTTTGTTATAAAAAAAATAATACACTACTTGTTTACTTGCCAGGAGATAGTCTGTATTCACCTTGTGAGTAATATATTTGAGCAGGATGGTATGCATCAACATTGTAGTAGAGCACTGGACAAACCATTGATGACTCTTTGCCATTGGGTGTTTTCAATCCAACCAGTGAAATGTATGACGCTAGCATTGAGAGCTGCTTGTCTGTACTTGTTTTCATGTCATATGACAGAACAACAACCAGTAGTGGAGGAAACTTAGTGAATACAAGTTTTTTCAACTCCGAAAAGCTGAAGTCATCCAACAAGAATACTTCTATATCATCTTCTCTGTAATGATATCTCTCTTTGATTTTGTCCAGTTGTAATAGTGATGGTAGTCTTCCTATGTTGCGCATATACACTGTGTCTGTAGTAGTATGAGGAGTTTCAATTGTGTATCGCAAATGTGGATCTACTGATGGAGCATCCTTTGAATTGACATAGTATTCAGGTAGTCCCCATTGGTAGTTGAAGATGTAGTTATTTGGATTCTTCAAAATTGATGCCCAAAGTGCTCTGTAGTATGTTGGAACTTCACTACTAAACAACAGAATGTCTGGCTGATTAGCCGTTTCTATTTGATCAGTAAACTCAGGTGATCTTGCTTTGAATCTTGACATTATTGTAGGCCAAGACAAAGAACCATCATCACATTGCATACCAGTCATGGCTGAACAATCAAAATATGTTCTACAAACATCTATGGAGACAGCATCATTTGTTCTAATAAGCATCAGCATTATCACTTTGGATCCATATTTCATTCCAACAATTTCTTTGTTGTTGATTTCAATTGGTGCACCTATTTGATATAGTCCAGCAACTATGAATCTAATGTACCTTTTTGCTTCAGGACGTACAAATAAATCTACACAACAATCTGGTGTCCATCCACTTTGATTTAAGTAGAAAGCATGTAACTTTGTACGTAATTGTTGTCTAAAGGCCATGTTTAATTAAACATGTACATATCTATATTTTAATTATTAATAAATAACAAAAATTGGTCCAATATGAAGTCGGCGTATGTATTCAAATGTTAATTCATGTCCATAGTCTAAAATAATTTTTACATCTTCTGCTTGTTGTCGTCCTGGTGATAATTGTTGCTTGACTGGTTGTGGAGCATAACTTGTATATTGAGTTTCCATAATACTTCCTAAAAATGATGTTGATTGAGATAACTCTCTATTACTTTCAATTGTATCTAGTAAACGTTCACCATAATCTGCTGTATTTTGAGTTTCTATATATCTATTGATACTGTATTGATTAATGTTATTTTTTATCACACGAGTACTACCAATGTTTACTCTAATTGTGATAGAGGCATGGTAAAGAGGACAGTATCCTGATAGTGCGCATGCTAATCCAGAAACAGATATTGTTTCAGGAATACAGGTGAATTGATTGGTATAGTGAAGATTTACTGTCTTCTTGAGATTATGGGGTCCATCCTCCTTATATATCAATATAAGATCTCTGAAAGTTGAATCTTGTTGAAATGCAATTGGAATTAGTGGTCTAAACTTAGATAAATGATCTAACGAATATGGTAGTGTAGGACAAAATGTAGGATCACAACATAGCTCATTATAAAAGGTTCTGCAGATTGTTGATGGTACTCCCTCTGAGTATATCATATCAAACGTAGACTTGATATTTGTCAAAAACTGATGTACACTAGTAATATCCATAATACCTTTCTCTTCATTTTCAATGTTAATTTTAATATGCCCCAAACTTATGATGTAGTTTGTACAAAATACATATCCAACTTGAATAGTAACACATTCTTTCAAAGTTTCTCTACATATATCTGATATTGCAGACAAATTACTTGTACTACTAGTGTGAGATGTAATCAATGGTTGCACACCTATATATTCTATCACCTTTGGATACATAGTATATTCATCAGTTGGACAATATTTGCCTGTTGATCCTATTGTACTATGCTGGCACTGACAGTAGCATTTGTCTATGAAGTATACTAAACTCCACAATATTTCAGTGGGTTTAATATCAGTGATTTCTTTCCAAAATCCATTAATAATATAATCAAGAGGTGTATTGATATATGTTACTGTTAATGTATGCAAGTAAACCATGATTATAGATTTGAAGTAAGGTTTCTACAATAAATATGGATATGTTTAATAAAAAAATTTGGGCTGAAGGGTCACAATTATATTCACAACAAAAAAATACCAAAGCTTCTGATTTCGTTACTGTACGTAATTCAGCCACTCAAGATATTCTTCGAATATTATGCAATCCTGCTCATAAATATCAGTCTATACTTTTATATGGTGCACCTGGTACTGGAAAAACAAGATGTGCATTAGGAATGATGGATGCACTTATTGAAACACTAGATACGCCATTACATATTCATCAATCACCAATATATATTCTGTCTTTCAATTCTAAAGTATTCACAAATGAGTTAAAAAGTAATCCAGATCATGGTATTAGTCCAAGATATAATATACATTATGATGATAATACATCATCTACAGAACGTAGTATAAAACATGTTATGGGTTATTTTACAAAAATGGGATATAAAGAATTTGCTAATGAAATATTTTCTGGTTCTCAACAAGAAAAAAATACAGTATTTATGTCGCGCTATGAATCTTGGGGACCAGAACTTGAAAAAAAAAGACTCAATGGAGAAATAACAGTCAAGATGTCTTTTGTAGAAAGTCTTCGTGGTGCTACACTTATTTGTGATGAAATACATCAAGTACATGCACTAGGTACAATGAATAGATCAGGTTTAGCTATTTCTTTAGTAACTCAATTGGTTCCTGACATTAAATTGATTGTATTAGATGCTACACCTGTAGCTAGAACAGTTGTAGAAATAGTAAGTGTTGTTAATTTACTATTATACAAAAATTACAAAATATCAGATCTATTTGATATAGATAATAGTATACCACACACAAAACCAATTTTAACTGATATTATTACTGAGCTAGGAAATAGAACATTTATTTTGACACAACCTGTTGCTGCATCTTGTCCAGATGTATTGATAGAAGGATCATCTCTTACAGATAAGTATCCTAATATTCCACCTATTAATTATGATGAATGTCCAATTGAATCTCAACAAGAACGATTAATAAATTCTTTTGTGAAAATGCCTATTGAACAGCGTGCAGCAGAAAATTGTCCAGTAATAAGTGGTACAGAAGTATTATATGGTGGAAATGTACTTTCTCGTACATTAAAACATCATTTGCCAACAGTTGAATCAATGATAAGTATATCATCAAAACTGAAACGGCTATATGAGCTATTAATTAATTATAACTATTTATGGGATAATGGACAAATACTGATATTTACTACTTTTATCATATTTCCTGGAGCAAGATTAATAGGTCATTTTCTAGATACACTTGGATTAGTGAAATATGGTACAACTACAAGTTCTCAAGGTAAACTGTGTAATATATGTAAAGGACCGCACAAGCATTCAACTACACATCGCCATACATTTGTTTATTATACTGAATTAAATAGAGAACTTAATGAAACAGATTTTACTGATCTATATAATACATTCAACAGTGATAATAATGAAGATGGTAAAATTATTAAACTTGTTGTTGGAACTCCCTGTATAAATGTAAGTGTAACTTTTCGTAACACTAATAAACTGATTGTATTTGATAGCACTACAGCAATACCATTATTAATACAATTGATTGGTCGCCCTGTACGACCACATACAATTACATCTAGTGAGATAGAACAAGTTGTTCATGTTCACAATTTTATAGCTACACGAAAAAATACTCAAACTAGAGAAATACTCAAAGAAGAACGAAAACATCATAAGTATCTTCATATACAGAAGCTTATGAATACATTACTTAGTTCATCATCTAGTTTGACATATATTACAGAAATTCAGCCACCTATGAATTTTGTAGATGCAACTGCTAGATGTTCACGAAAAAAGTTTCTAAATCATACAGAAATTGAAAAATATATTAAGTATACATTTCTTAAACAGTTAGATGTGCCAACTACCACTAATATACCATTATATAATGATACAATTTTGCCTAAAAGACTGAGTATTGCATCTCGCTTTATTAAAACAATGCTATTAGCACATGGATCTATTAGTCTTCAACAATTATATGATGATGCACAAACAATGCAATCTTTTCTGATATATAACATTAAATCTATCAGAATAGAAGAGTTTGGATTAGCAGCGCGCTTGATGTCTAATACTGGACAAATATTGACAGAGCCATATTTAGAAACAATAATCTCATCTGAATTAACTGGTATTCAACAAAAAAGACTAGCAGAGCTATTATTATTTGATGAAACATCACCATGGATATTAGATCCATATCAATCACTACTACGAATTGTATTTGAAGGAGGTCAATTATATTTAGTGGCAAATAATCTGATTCACTATCATCCCAAGTATACAAAGGTATTAAATTATACTGATTTTTATGAGGCAGAGATATTTACATTACAAAAGAAAGTTCTAAGTATTGAAGATTCAATTAATAATATTAAAACTGCATTAGATAAACTTGATTCCACATTTAGCTTTATTTCTGTATTCTGGCATATTTCTATTCAAGATCTAAAGATGCTTTTATGTGAAATTGTTCTTAATGGTCTATCAAATTTACCCGAGTCATTTCAAATACTTGTTGACTTTATGATAATGATTAGAGTATTGATACCAGCGTCTGATGTCAACAAAGTTGCACCAGGACAATTTATTGGTCCATATCCTATTGGTCAGGTTAGTGGAGTTCTTTTTGGATATGATGGTATACAGCTTATTGCACTATCTCATGAATTAAAAGTCCAATTTGAATTTCAGACAGAGGCAGAAACACAAATAAAGTTGATAGAAAAGGATGACAAATGTCATTTGATATTACGTGTTGGACAACCAGACTCTAGTATTAGTGATAAACGCCGTGCTAGAAAAGGTGTTAATATTAAGAATGCAACAATGTCTTTATTAGATGAAAGGCTTAAACTAGGTAAATCTAAGTTTGCACGCACTATCAGAGAAGAAACAAAAAATGTATATGATAACAATGCATATAAACATGCGTTACTTAATACAGCATACAAACTACAGCAAGAAAATCCAAATATTAGATTCTTTGCATTTATGATTGGTATGCCTGGAAAAACTTAATAATTTCATTTCTGCCCTCTATTATTTTACCACCAGGCATAGTTAAAATATAAGCGCCATCATAATAATGAACATACTCTCCATGTGAAAGATATCTGATAATATTATTTATTGATAACCAATAATCAATATCAGATGCTGGTCCACCTAATGAACATATCAATGGTGAGTTGTTATTTTGTGATTTATTATATTTGGTTATAGCATCAACAACAGCACCCATACCAGATATAATAGTATTATTAGCTAATGTACGTAATCGTATTGGTTCGGTTTCAGGTACATATTGAATTTGAATCTGCACAGCCGCTTTTTTTAGTATATCCAATATATCTGTAACATTTCTACTTAATGGTAAATATAATACAGCCATGATTACAAATATTTCTGTTGTGTATATACAGGATGAAACAAAGTTTCAGATAATTAAAGTTTCAGTTAAAAGTCCCTTAACAGTATATATGGTTAGTAAATTCTTTGATACAGTGTATCGCTATATGTACGCAATTAACCCAAGATCATTATTATATATCTCAAATGTTGATATCATGTCACAATTTAATAAACAAGGATTGCTTGATTCAGATATGATACCACTATTTGCTGCAGACTCTATTAGAGCAATTCCTATTAGCGTACCTATAGATAAAGCAATAACACATACATTAAGTTTTCATATGAAAGTTGGAGAGCGCTCATGTACAAACATGTTGGTTTGTGAAAATGATGCTACATTAGTAAAAAAAATACCAAGCTTACCAATAGATGGATTTTCTCATAGTTATAATATTAATTTGTGCGGTATTGGAATTCGCCATATAATTACAGAAGCAGCATATATACCATTTTTACCTTGGCCAACTTTACAAGACTGTTATAATGATGAAACATTTGTTGGAGATACAAATGCAAATGGCGTAATATTTGTTAAACCATTATCATATACTACAAGTACACATGGTAGCTTAGTATTTAAATATCAATCATTTTTACCTTTAGCATATTGCTTAACTAAAATGAAAGAATATCTTTTACATGAAATTAATCTTATCGAAACCATTATATCAAAACCTACTAAGATGATTCCAATGGTACCAATGGGTAAACTTCAAATGATAACTCTTCCAATAATCAGAGAGCAAATTGTATTTGATCTTGGAATTGTATTTGATTTAACATCTACTGGTCAACATGTAATAATTGAGGTAGTTGATCCAAGTGATAAAGATAAGATATATAATCATTTTGTAAAAAAAATTAAACCAGCATATATAGATTTGCTAAATGAATTTGTAAATAAGTTATCTTAAACAAGTATTGTTGACCATGATGCTTCCTCATCAAATCTCTTATTTTGTGTAACAACAATAACAGGAGTTGCTGATTGTTTATTTGTAACTTGTGGCTGTAATTCTTTTATTGCTAAAGAATGAGACATTCCTGTTTGTATAACCAATTGAATATAGACAAACAATATAGTGTATGGTAATGAAATTTGACTCACAAGTAGCTTAAGTTCCTCTAATTGTTTGGAAGTAGTAATTTTATTTAAACAATCATCTATAATGTCTTCTGGTGGTATCATTATTTATTGTGATGGAAGTACTAGAATGGATATTTCAACATCTGCTATATTTTCAATATCAGATAATGGAACTTTATATTTAATAGCTAAACAGTTTAAAATTATTCCTATACTAAAAAATATGTTACCACCAGATATGCCAGAAAATACCTTTGATAATTTATCACTTACAAGTCCTTTATCTGAATACTCTGCATTTTTATTAGCACTATCATGGGGTATAGCTTGTAAATCACCATATCAAATTCATATTATTACTGATCATAGAAATTGTTTACATATTTATAATAGAGCACTTGATAGAAAGTATACTAATTGGAAAGATGTAATAAATAATACTGATAAAAAATTAAAATACCCAGAAATTGTAGCTATTATTATGTATGCTTTATCTTTATTTTCTATTAATCCTGCTATACATGATGTAAGAGCACATTTTAGTTTATCAAAAATGGGATTAACACCATATAAAGCTGAACTTAATAGTTATAAAGATATTGATAATCCTATTTCTGGTCCTAAATTTAAATCATTTGTATGGAAGTCTTATGTTGAATTTTGTGCTATTCAAGGATTTGGACCACCTGAAATTAAAGAGCCATTAGATGTTACAAGTTTATGCGAAATATTATCTAGCGTTCACAATAAACATGCTAACTTTAAATCACATATCAAACGTATAGGTAACCATATTGTAGATTGGCTAGCAAAAACTATTCTTATCGATGAACATTCCTGGAAATATTCGGTCCTGGGGGACATATACGAATCGACAATTAGGAGTGCTGGCACCTATTGATGCATTATGTAGTTTTATAAGCGATGCCGCTGTATCAAATTCAGTAATACCAATCATGATATTAGAAGCACCCACTGGTATGGGTAAATCTACAGATATGGTTGTACAAATAATGAATAGACTAAATTACACTTGCACTATATTTACACCAAAAATATCAATCACTAAGGGTGTTGCTAATTTCATTACAACAGACTATGGTGGAGATACACCACTGATTTTTGGTAAAAATGTTGGATATATGACAGGTGAGAGCTCTATTATACCTTCTGAAATTCCGCATATTAAATATGCAACACATCCCATTCTTGATATGATTGGAGCACAACTTATTGATACGCCAGAAAATGTTATATTTATTGATGAATGCCATGAATTATCAGATAGTTTAAGTTTAGCGCAAGTATTTCATTTTCTGTATTGTAGTAATCAACTAGGATTTGTATGCAAAAGATCAGTTGTAGTATTAATGAGTGCTACACCAAATATTCAAGCTATGTGCAAATACTTTGAAATTAAACAACAAAGTATGAATGTAATGATATTAAGTGGTATTAAATATCCTATTGAAACAATGCTAATAACAAACAAAAAACAATCAGCTGGTGAAGAATTGATTATGTTATTAAAAAAATATAAATGCAGACGTATAGTTTTGTTTGATTTATCAAATCAAATTACACGTACAGTCAAATTAGAGCTTATTGGCAAAGTTGTCAAAATTAACAGAAAAGCTCTATTAAACAACCCACAATTACTAAATGAATATGACGATGAAGAAGGTGTAGTTATTTATAATAGTACACAAGTTGGACAAGCAGGTGTTACATTTAAAAATGCAGATTGTGTAATAGATGATGGTATTATTCCTGTAATGTCTTTATTACCATATATGGGTATATCAATGCTTATCATGACACCAGCAAATGATGCTACTAAAATACAGCGACGGGGTCGTACAGGCAGAATGTGTAATGGTATATATATACAAATGGAGATTGATAAGTTTGACCAACCAAACAAAACTCTAGATCATACAGTAGTAGCTACAGATCTAACTTCTGCGTTTTCACTGAATCCATCTATATATACTTTATCTAGTGCATTATATTATGCACCTCAATCAATGTATCAAGCACCAATAGCTGGTGTATATGAACATGTAATGCATGCAATGACAAATACACATGTGTTCAATATGCAACGTGAATTAGTTGTTATGTTAAATACATTAAGTATATCACTTAGTCTTGAAATAGAAAGTTTAATACTATTAATACATTTAGCTAATGAAAGATTTCCATTTTTATATGGTGCTGCAATTGCTGCATATTATACATATACAACATCTGGTTTAAATTCTCTTTTGAGTGTGATATCCACAATAGAAAGAGAACAAAGTAGTGATATTGTAACATTTGATTCAGATGTAGAATATTTAATAGCTATGATATTTAAAGATAACTATTATTCTACTGTAATGAATATCCTTCAAGAGTCACAAGCTGTACAACTTGAACAAATGTTACTAGATGTAATGTCAAGTATGTCATACATTAATGTTGCATATCAAGTTATTATACCAACAAGCTCAATGAATAAGTATGAAGAATATACACCAGAATTATCTGAAATGATACATAAAGTAATAAGTGATTATATTAATATTAATTATCCTGCTCGTATAATTACACTCTGTGGAAAGGGAGTAGATGTTATGGGAATGCTTCACTGTATATGCAAAGTAAGACCTACTGAGAAAAAAATTAAATTTCTAAAAGCTAAGATTATATGGAAATTTGGAAAATATGAAGTAGTTCCAACAGTATTTACTAGGAGGTAATCTTTTTCTTATAACCAGCTGGATAAATATAAGGTCTATTAGTAGTAATCTTAGATGAATCAGATAATCCTAATAATATTTCTGAACCAACTGTTGTTGCAGAAGTTACTACCATCCAATTTAACTTAGTTGTTATATTTAAATTAGGAGGATCACCTATTAATCCAACTGTACATGATTTACCATATATTAACATTGATCCACATAACATTTTATGAGAATTTACATGAAGTCTAGCATCATACCACTTTGAACCAGCAGTACGTACAGATTGATTAGGTATTTGAGATTCAATAAATCCTATCTGTTCACCTTTATTATCTACATCTACTAAACTACTTGGTATGTTTAACTTTTTTTTGCATTTATCTTTTGCTGGCAAACCAAATTGTACATGGCAATCAATAACTTTGTCCCCCAATATAGATATTACATCTATCATTATCTTAAACTTTAGAACTTGTAAATAAGCAGATTCAAATGGATCACTAACATTTATATCACCAAAGTAAGTATCAGAACCATGTTTATGTTTTATAGCAAATTTAGCACTATTTATAAGAACTCTAAGTTCTTCATTATTTAATCGTGGACATCTTATATAAAATACAGTATACTGTTTAGTGTTTGATATTCCTGGTTCAAGAGTTATAAGTGGTCCACTATTTAATAAATTCAATATAGCATCTAAGTGTCCTTCGCCCGTTTCAGTATAGAAGTCAAAGCATGACATTGTGTTTCTAGATGAACAACTGTACTTGATGGTAATATTTCACCTTTATCTAATAAGTTATGTGATGATTGAAAGGTATTCATACAACAATGATCAAATACATCACCAAGTAGATTTACTATATCAAGCGTTGTACCACCTTTTTCATATATTAATTCAATTTTTTTCCAAGGTAGCAGTAAAGTTCCGCATACTATACATTGAGAGCTCATTATATCAAATCTATACTATTATTATGATATACCATATATGTTTTGTGCATCTACTATTTTATATGTATTAGTTCGTGAATCACTTGTTTTAGCAGACATAGTATATTTAAATTGTCTTGCTTTATCCATAGTAATAGACTGTTTATGTATCATCCGTGGATGTAATAATACTATTGTTCCTTTATTTGGTGATCTTTTACCTATCATTATTATTGGACATATTGGTCCATTTATAGCATGAAATTTAATTGCCAGAAATCCATTATAATTAAAAATAACTGGTGTCATTTTAGAATTTTTATAGTGTTCTTTAAGACGTTCATCATAATACATACCTATGGCCCAAGCTGGATTAGGTACATATGGAACTCTTGTTGATAATTTAATTTCTTGTCCTTGTGGATGTACTAATAATTCTATTTGTAAACCTTGAGTACCTCTTGTAAAAACACAGTTTGTTTGAGGATTTACTCGAACACTTAAAATGTTTATTATAATACTTGTCCAAGACATACTAAACGTAATTCTTCTTTTAGTGCTAAGTCTTTGAGCTGCTTGTGCTATTCTTCCACGAGTAGCATATGTAATTGTTATATCATGAGTACAATCATTTGCTTCTGAATCGGAAGCAAATGTATAAAAATCTACATGTATAGTTTGTATTTTTGTGTTTAATGCAAATGTAATTACTGGAGACTCTGGTGAAACTAGTAATTTACCATCATTAGTTATAACACTGTATACATCATCACCATTAATTGATGCAATTATATCACGTATATAATTCAAAGGAGTATCTTTTAATGAATATGGAGTTTCATGATATATATCTGGACATACAGAATATACATTATCACCTAAATGTGTCATTTCACGCATATTTGTAGAATTATTTTTATCAACAGCAACAAGTGGATATTTTTCATCAATATCAAAAAGTAGCGGTCCAGTATATTGAACATTATCTACTGGTTCATCTACCGTTTCATTAGTATTATATGTATCAGCAATAGGCTTCCATTTTGATATTCCTATTAATGCATCACCATCAAGTACTTTGGTTAATATAGCATTTGTTGCAGTTATCAAATCAGGTAAAAGTTCACTTGTACTACGTGTAGATGTTTTAATAGATTCTGTTGTATTTATTAATTCAAGTACAAGATTATTTGTATTAAGTGATGTAGTTTTAATAGAGTCTGCTATTTTATCATCTAATGTATTATATTTTTCTGTTATATTTTGACCTAATGTCTCAAATACACCTGTTATGCTTTGATCTAATGTATTATATCTTCCTGTTATGCTTTGATCTAATGTCTGATACTTTGATGTTATATTTTCATCTAATGTTTTATATCTTCCTGTTATGCTTTGATCTAATGTTTTATATTCTTCTGTTATACTATCATCTAATGTTTGGTATTTTGATGTTATATTTTCATCTAATGTCTTATATACTCCTGTTATGCTTTGATCTAATGTATCATATTTTCCACCTATACTATCATCTAATGTCTTATATTTTGTTGCTATATTTTCATCTAATGTCTTATATACTCCTGCTATATCAGCACCTAATAACTTAAATACTCCAGTTATATTTTTGCTTAATTCTTCATATCCTGTTGTTAAATTACTTATATTTAACATAGTAGATATAGATTCAAGGTCTAATTTTATTTCTGGTTCTACTGGTACTTCATCAAAGTCTAGAATAATACCAAATCCAGATAATACTGCGCCAAAATTTACATAAAATGGTCCAGAAATTAATTTCATTACTTGTGTACGTATTGCAAATACTTGAGTATAATATATATCAAAACCAGGAACTTGCATAACAAATCCATTAGACTTTAATTTTTTGACTATTCCAAACAATACTTGGCCATCATGTATTATGTTTATATTTGGAGATACTTTTCTGTTTAAGGGTACTGTAGCATATACATGTATAGTAATCATAAAGTCAGATTTAGTATCATTAAGTAATGGTACGATATTATGTAATGCAGGATACATATATCCATTATTATCATTAATGTCTGGTCCAAGTGGTGTAAGATATACATTTGATTCCCATTTTATTACAGTGTTTATTATTAAACCAAAAGCAGCTATTAATAACATTTTTTTTAATGATAGCGAGATATCTATATTATAAAAAAAGAGCCATATTATAATAGACTCATATAAATATAAATAATTATTATTATGCAGTTATTATTAGATATGCATATGGCCATACATATTACCTATTATTTTATATGTACTAGTTTCTGTATCACTTGTTTTTTTAGATTTAGTATATTTAAATTGTCTTGCAGAGTTCATTGTATTAGACTGACGATGCATCATATATGGATGCAATAATACTATTGTTCCTTTATTTGGTGATCTTTTACCTATCATTATTATTGGACATACTGGCGCAGATATAACATGCAATTTTAATGCTAATAATCCATTATAATCATAAAAACTTGGTATTGTTTTTGAATCTTTATATTTTTCTTTAACAGGATAATTATATAATATACCCATAGCCCAAGCTGGATCAGATGTATATGGAGCATTTGTTTTTAATGTAATTTCCTGTATATACGGATATGTAAATACACCTATTCTAATTCCTTGTGTAGACTTTGAATAAATACAATCTGTATTAGCATCTACTTTATTTGTTATAATATTTATTAAATTACTTTGCCAAGGTAGTTTTAAAATAACTTCAGTTTTAGTGTTAATTAATTTTGTTTCATGAGATATTCGCCCTTGTAAAGAATGTATAATAGTTATAGTATGTGCACAGTCTGCAGCTGCGGTATCACTAGAAAATGTATTTAAATCTACAATTACTCTTTCTGCTTTTGTATTTAATATAAAAGTAATAGTTGGACTATTTGGTGAAACTATTAGCCTACCATCATCAGTTATAGTACTATGAATATTATTGCCATTAATTGATGAAATTATATTATGCATAAAATTGAAAGGATTAATTGATAATTCATATGGAGTTGCATAATCAATATGATGACACACAGAATATACATTATCACCTAAATGCGTTAATCCATTCATTGTTTCTTCATTATCTTTGTTAATACCAATAAGCGGATATGTTTCATGAATATCAAATAACAAGGGTCCAGTATATACAACATCATCTATTAATTCTTCAACTATTTCATTAGTATTATATGTATCAGCTATTGGCATCCATTGTATTGGTGGTGCTACTGGTACAAGCACATCTACCATATTTAATATACTAGTTACATTTGATAATATACGACTTAATTTATCATCTATATTATCAGTATCGTTTTTTATAGATGTCTTTGTATCTGTTATTTGTTCTACACATGACTTAGTACTATCATTAATAGCAGTTAATACAACATATAATTTTTTTTCTAATGATGAATCTGTTTTATTAGCATGATATAATATAGTTTCTTGTGTTTTATTTGCATGTTCAGATACAACTATTTGAGTTCTATTAGCATAATCTTCTATACATACTTGAGTCTTATTAGCATATTCTAATATAACCATTTGAGTCTTATTAATGTGTTCATCTATACTTACTTTTACTTTATTAACATGTTCTAATACAACTATTTGAGTCTTATTAACATGATCAGATACACTTTTTTGTGTTTTATTTGATTGTTCTTCTATACTTTTTTTAACTTTATTAACATTATCTTCTATAATTAAATGAGTAATAATACCATGATCTGCTATACTAGTTTTAACATCATCAGTATATTCAGCTATACTTATTTGTGTGCTATTAGTATATTCTTCTATACTAGCTTGAACAATAATATCATGTTCAGCTATACTTGTTTGAGTCTTATTAGCATATTCTTCTACATTAGCTTGAGTTCTATTAGCATATTCTTCTATACTAGCTTGAGTTCTATTAGCATATTCAGATATACTCATTTGAGTTCTATTAACATATTCAGCTATTCTTGTTTGTGTGTCATTAACATATTCAGCTATTCTTGTTTGTGTGCCATTAACATATTCTGTAATACTTGTTTGTGTTTCATTAGCATATTTAACTACGGCTGTTTGAACACGATTAGTGTAATTAACTATATTTGTTTGAATAATAACAGAAGTATCTATTATAAGTAATTTAATATCATTGGTATTATATAATCCATTTTCCAGAGTTTTATTTATTTGTTCTTTTATAACTGATTGAGTAAGATTAGTATGGTCTAATATACTTAAATTAATCTTATTAATATATTCAGATATACTTGCTTGAGTAAGATTAATATATTCAGATATACTTGCTTGAGTAAGATTAATATATTCAGCTATAATTACTTTAACTTTATTGTAATTATCTACTATTCTTCTTTGAGTATTATCAGATGTACTATATATAATTTGTTGTGTTTGATTACTAAATGATGTAGCTATTTCTTTTATTCCACTTAACATACTAGGTATAGTAGTAGTATTAAGACTATTAAATGCATCATTAGTCTTATTAATTAATTGATGCACAGTATCATGAGTATGTGTAGTAATATCTTTTATATATGTAGAATTTTGATATATTATATTCCAGTACATACTTAGTTCTTGATGATTGCTCTTTATTAATGATATTAAATAAGTATGATAATTTTTTAAAGAGTCTGCCCAAGATGTACTGAATAAATCATCATATTCTAATGCATAATCAAATGATAAGATAATACCAACACCCTCTAATTTAGTTCCTATGTTTACATGAAATACTCCAGCAACTAACTTTTTTATCTGTGTACGAATAGTGAAAAATTTCGCATAAAATATATCATAATCACTAGTTTTTTTTACAAATCCACCAGCAGTTAATTTTTTTGCAAATCCAGAATATGTATAACCAGCATGATGTAAATATATACTATCAAATATTTGTGTATCATAAGGAATTTTTACATATACATGTACTGTAACCATAAACTCAGTATTAGAATCATTTAATGTTGTTATAGCATTATTTAAATCAGGATATTTATATGCATTTCCCAAATTTTTATTATATCCAGATTGAGTAAGTTCTAAATTTGACTCCCATTTAATATTACTAAGTAATACTAGTCCAAAAACCGCTCCTAATAACATTATGTATTATTATAACTAAGATATCTATATAGATGTAAAATACATAAACATTAATATGGATTCTCCACGCCATACACGAATAATGGGGTTTCGTGTATATTATAATACTAACACTAGTCGTGGACAACGTGGATTAGCACCAATATACTCACCACAATTAGAAACAATGGAACAAGTACATAAATGTGGGCCACAATCTAGCATGTTAGGTATTGTTAATGATTTTGCTCCATGTGGATTATGTAGACAAACTACTCTTGATAGATGTCGTGGACATATGGGTAGATTTACTACAATACCTTATTATGTAAATCCATATCTATCACATAATCTAGCTACTATGCTGTCTTTAACTTGCGGTCAATGTTATAAAATTAATATACCAAAAAAAAAACTAACAGCTTTGTCTTATGGAATTAGAGATATTAGGGCTATTTATCAATTACTAACAGAAGCACATAAATTTGTTGGTGTACATAGTCATTGTGATAATTGTGGGGCAACAAATGTGCTGTACACAAAATATAGTAGCAAACTGCTATATCCTACATTACATGTTATAGCTTCTAAGGGAGCTGCACCACAAATGGCTAGTTCAAAGACATTAGTAGAATTACATAATATGCTTCTGATATCTAAAGAATGGGATATGTTTGATAGTGATTTGTATCTTACATTCATAGATCAATGCTTTTGTCATAATCTCTTAGTAACACCAGTTACACATAGACCATTTGTTACAAATAATCTAAATGATACTCACCAAATTTCTTTTATTACTTTAATGTATGCAAGTGTAATGAAAGCAGTTCAAGAGTATAAACAAAAAAAAGATAGATCTGGACCAGAAATGTTAGAAGCAAATAAAGTTGTTTTTGACAATATAATGGGATTAATATCTGGTGATCCACATACTATGAGTACAGATGCAAGAAATGCCTTTGACAATAATGGTCCATTAATAAATTTCAGTTCTAAATCTGGATTTATCAGAAAAAACATGATAGCTAAAAATGTATCTATGGGTGTACGAGGAGTAGCAATATGTGATGCTACACTTAAACCTGGATGGATATCTTTGCCACAACAAACAGCACATCAATTACAATGTAAACAATATGTGCGCTGTTATAATATTATCTTATTTTCATCCTTCTATCGTGATGGCATAAAATGGCCGTCAATACATAAAATTACAAGAGATGGTGTCCACTACACAAATGTCATAGAAGGGTTTGATGTTATGGAACTACAAGAAGGTGATCTTATTATGCGTGATATGATAGATAATGATATTCTGCTTACACATAGACCGCCTGCTTTAATTAATACTAATATTCATACTGATCGTGTGATAATAGAGCGTTCCGCAGATTCAACTAGTTCAGGAATAGCTATGAATCCTACTGAAATGAGTGAAACACATTCTGGTGATATGGATGGTGATACTTTATCAGGAATGACAAGTTGGGATACAATGGTACAAGCAGAAGCACAATGCTTACTTACCCTTGATATTAATGGTAGATCTACAACTAATAGCAACTCTCTATGCTCTATGACTAATAATGGAAGAATTGGGCCAATGATTGCAACGCTCTATAACTATTCTATGTCACCAACACTAGCTTCAAGTATGATATTATCATTAGATCTTCCATTAGATCAAACACAAGAAATGATAGCTATATTTATGAAATCACCAAGAACTATGAAGAATTTTATAGAATTGGGCCTACCAAAATATCTGACAATGTCTCATACACCTATATATAGCAACCTCAATATAAATGCATTAAATAACCAGCAACATAAGTTAGATATTATTAATGGTGAAATAAAGCAAGGATTAATAGATCCAACATGTACAGATGGTAATTCTAGTGATTCATTAACTGAATATATTTATGGACATGAGGGTGGTACTGGCGCAATTAATAGACTTCATACACTTAGAAGATTAGCAGAAGTATTAACTGCTTCTTCTTGCTTTGGATATAATACAGCAGCAGGACGCTTAAGTACAGAATTTATGATATATATTAGATCGCATGAAGCTCTTAGAATACAGTGTGTAAAGGAATCATTAAAGGTATTAGATGGTCTTCCTACACAAACATCTTTAGTAGGCACAGATTTAGCTGAAGTTAGATGTTTTCAACATCTTGATCCAGGAGTATATATGGATGGTTTAATGTCGGACTTATCAGATGGATACCAAAATCAGATGTTGGCGCTTGTTGTAGCCCAAACAAAAAAAACTGGAGCAATGAGCTTGAATATTGGTATTGGTGGTGCTGCTACAATACGATCTGCTATGCCACCTATGATACAAAATAATAGAATATATTCAATTCATAAGTCTTTATCTGTTAATCCATTAGATAAAGGATATATGTCATACAGTCAAGCCGCAGGTATGCGTGTAAATGATGTAGCTCTTCAATCTAGAGTAGGAATGGCGACATTATGTGAAAGGCGATTTAATGCCAGTAAGCCTGGTGTTTTATCTAGATACAGTAAAATTGCTTTATCTGGATTACGTACAAGTGCATATTGTCATATCATTGATGGATCATTACATAATAATCCACGACTAGTAGCTAGTACTTATGGATCTGCTAATAGCTTAACTGAACATGCTCAAAAGGAAAGCATAGTCTGGCTTATGTCAAATACACCTACATCAATGGCTGCACTCTTTGAACTTCCTGATAAATCTATATCACCTATATTCGATACATACACAAAATGGTATCAAGAATTTGAGTATGGATATAACATATCAATGAATTTACCACAAGATAATTTATACTTTCATACTCTTGAAGTTTTATGCGCACCACGCAAAATGAGTATGCATACATATATCACAAAAACAGTATCACCAAATACAGACTGTCATAATAAACTATGTAGATTTATACAATATATTGACTATATCTTTCTGGGATATGAAGCATATAAAGATAAGATATATGTTCCACCATATATGACTGAAGCAGTTTTAGTACAAAAAATGCTAATGATAATAGAGTTTCCTCCTAAACGCATTGAGACATGGGATAAGAATGAATTCAATGATATCTTGATATTCATAAAAAATAAGATGCTTAATGCTATGATTTCTCCATATAGTGCTGCTGGATTAATTGCTGCATCAAATATTACAGCGCCACTTACACAACAGGTATTAGATGCACCAAAAAGTAAAACTGGAGTAGCGGAAGAATTAGATAAATATCACAATACAATTTCTATATCAAAGGTACCTGGTCAATTTGATAATGTATTTTGCGTTGTTGATAAATTTATTGACACATATACAATATATGTAGAACATACAATTAATGAATTACAGCCCCGTGTAGCTATTTACAAGAATATTCCTAAGCAATATACAGAAAAACTCTTTTATATACCTGATATGAATAATGAAAAAACATACTATATTCTGTTGTATATTGAAATGATTAAAATACTAGCTATGAATATGACTATTGGAACAATACTAGTAGTATTAGCATCACATCCATCAATATACTTTACAATAGTAGATCAGACAGATGATTGGCTAATATTGTTAATGATATGTAATATACCACATAACATAGATGGACCAACAATTATGGGAAGTTTAATCAAGATACTAAGTGAAGTTAGAATAAATGGTACACCAGGAATTAAATCTATTAAAACAAAAACGAATGAAATAACTATATATAAAGATGGTGTAAAAACAGTAGAATCTAGACATGTATTAATCGTTAATACAAACTCTATTGATGCTTTATTGTCAATAGAAGGTACATCTCCATATAATATTCTCTTTGAAAATCCTGCTTTACATAGACATTATATGGGTATTATTTCTGCTGAAGTAACAGCACATCACTTTATATCTAGTATGTTTCCTACACAATCTATGACTCATTCACAAAATCATGCAAAGGCAATGACAATTTTAGGTAGATTTATTCCTATAAACAGATTTATGGTAAAGGATATTTGGCCTGAACATATTTTACAAGATGCAGCAATGGCTTCACCAAATCAAGTATTACGTAATGCTCCAAAAAATATATCATATGCAAAGGCTGATGATCCACTATCTGCAATGATGATAGGTACTTGTGTTCCAATGGGATCAGGTATTGTTGCAATAGTACAAACACCAGTTACTGAAGATATTATAAAGACTGATGTAGAAGTAGCAGATTGCTCAGAAATTACAGAAGAGCTTGCTGGAAAGGACTATAATCTACTACAGCAGGAAGCATAATCAATGGCGCCAATTCAGTACTAGCTATAGTAAAACAGGATTGAAATAAACCCATTATAATATTTGTTTCACTATTAATTACCATATTAGTCATCAATGATGGAATTGTAGAATTAATTAAACCACTTACATGTTCTAATCCCTGTTTTAATGGTGTTATGTCTTTATCACTACATAAAGTATTAATAGCTTGTCCTGCTAAATTAACTGCACCAGATAATAAACTAGTAACATTATCTTCCATCCATACTTTATTAGCTTCATTTTCAATATATGATATAGCATCTGGATGCTGAGCATGTTGTAACATATTACTTAATTGTTCAAGTTTAAATTTTCCACTTGGATTAACTTTTTTTACTAATTCATGTAATAATCCTTGAATCATTTGTTGTTTTGGTGGTGATGCTGGATATAATGTTGCTTTCATTTGTGATATAGTTAATTCTTCACGCATTGGTGGTCCATTAATATTACTTAATCCATGTGCTTCTATACCTAGTCCACTAGGATAACCACGAGCAACAGCTAATTGTGGTAAAGTTAAAATACCATCTAAATTGGTATCTGTAGATAAAGAATTTCTTATGGTAGAAGCAGAATGTGTTGGCATACCATCAGACATGATTTGTGGAACATATACGGGATTATATATAGGTATATGTATATCATCATCTAATCCATTAATAAATGATTTAGTAAAGGGTCTATCATCACCAGCTAAAAATGGAATATCTTGTGGTTCAACTTCTGCCATATTTTGAATCTATCTATATAATATTTGACTTAAAGATAGTCTTTAGTACAAAGGATAAATACTCAAAGTATGTGGCCTAATGGGTCACCATCTATGATGTACTTATCTGGAAATCAAATGATGCAAAATACAAGACCACCGTTACATATAATGGGGCAACCTTATATGGGTATACATCAACAAAATGTTAGAATGCCGATAACTCCTTTGCAGCCAATGATGCAACAGCATATAATGCCTATAAATCAGATTAGACAACAAATACCGCAATATACGCAAATAAATAATAATCCATCTGCTGGACAATTACAACCGCCATTAGTTCAACAATCATTACCTCATCAAATATCTACTATTCAACATATTGATCAATCTAGAATACAGGCCCAAAATTCTGCACAAGCACAAGCACAAGCATATAATATGGCTAATATGCAAGCTCAACAAGCTCAACAAATGCAAGCTCAACAAGTGCAACAAGCCCAACAAGCTCAACAAATGCAAGCTCAACAAGTGCAACAAGCCCAACAAGCTCAGCAAATACAAGCTCAACAAGCTCAACAAGCTCAGCAAATACAAGCACAACAGGCTCAGCAGGTTCAGCAACTACAAGCACAACAAAGAGCCCAAGTACAGAATCAGCAACAGATTTCTCAGTCTATACCTACAGCTACTTGGCCTCAAGGTAATTATCCATCAATGCCAATAAATTTACCTCACCAACCTATAAATACTGGAATATCTAATCTGATTCAACCTACTGTAGTACAACCTGGATGGGGATTAAAACAATCAGAGCAAGGAAAAAATCAACAATTACCTGGTATATATAATGGCACATATCTGCAAAATCAAACACAGCAAATACCTACACAACAACAAATTAGTTATTATACTCAGCAGCCATCAGCACAAATTACTACTCCAGTAAATAATCCTATGCCACAACAAGCTGATGTATTAGGTGCTCCAATGGTTGTTAATCAATATATGCAGCCATTACCACCAATGAATAAAATGACACAAGAAGATTATTCATCAAATGCTATTGTCACTAATCAAGATAGAACTCAGCAACAAACGCCATATCCACACAATGTGCTTGTAGGAAATCAGTTTACTTCCCCCCCCTGTATCAACAACAATTCAGGACAATCTAGAGTTCAATCAACACCTCAATGCACAGATACCAGATGTAACATCAACACATTATCTCAACAAACAGAAGGACAGCCAATGCAAATTATGCAACAACAGGGACAAGAATGGAATACAGTTAATACATCAGGAGGAAATACAGGAGTTAGCACAGCCTATCCAAATGTACAACAAAAAGATCAGAGTACAAACACCGTTGGAAGTATTACACCAGGATTATACCCAACGTTTCAACAGAATAATCAACCTGGTGCGATCCCCCCATACACACCGATACAATCAGCGAGGGCAGCGTTATTTACGCATCAACAAACGGCTAATTCGCAAGTAACTCCTCAACAAACTCAACAAGTACAGCCACAATTAAATATGGGTGGTGCTACTGCGCTTACTGCTATTTCAGATGTTAACTTTAGTAGTTAATAATTATGTTATTAATAATTTTATTATTCCAAAAAAAAAGAAGATCTTATTTTTTTTTAATGTTAATATGCACTTTAATTGACAATATGATTAAATAAATTACATACGGCCAGGTAAACCTACACCCATGATGTTTTGTGCGCCATGTAAAGGAAATGTTGTGCTAGCTCCTTGAAAATATTGTGGTACTTGTGAGTGTGCTGCATAATAATTTGGCGTACTTGTTTGTCCTGCCATGCCAGTCATTGGAGGAAATCCGCCTGTTGTATTATATGCCCCAAAGGGAATAACAGTACTATATCCCTGAGGCATTGTATTATATCCAGTATGTGTAGGAGCCTGCAATTGTGGTATACTAGTATATGTTCCCTGCATTTGTGGATATCCTACATTTAATCCTCCTCCATATGATGCACCAACTTGTGGTACCATTGGATGGTTATAACCACCATATAATTGTGTATTTCCTGGTGGAGCAAACATATTCTGCATTGTGGATTGAATTCCGTATTGAAGTAGCTTGTCACTATTCTTAGTAGTTAGTTCCTTTTGTAATATCTTACTCAATTTTTGCATCTTTGATGATGCTATTTCAATATTAAATGTCTTTTTTAAATAACTGTCCATTATGAATTCTTTTTGATATATATCTGCTCCAAGTTCAATAATGCCAGGTACTTCTGTTTTTCCCATAGCAGCAGAAGCAATACTTTGTATAGAAGATCGTACCATATTTATATAAATACTTAATGTTGTTGTAGGATGTTGCATTGATAATAAATTAATAAAATGTCCTCCAACTTCACTAATTTTTTGTTGTGGTAATCCTACTTCAATTGCCCTTCTCATACCATGCTCTATGTGCTGAATAATAACAGATGTTTCTAAAGTACCGTCTACTCTTGCTCCAATAATATACATAGGTATTAATACATATAACATTACCATAATATGTTGAATACAAGATTGTAAATATGTAGAATCATCATTTGATTCAATAGCAGCTATTGGATTAGAAGCAAAATAATCATCAGACAAAATAGCAATTATAGATATAGCAAGATGACCAAATTCTTTTGCATATCCAGCACAGCTTGTACTTATTTCTAACATAGATTTTTGGTTTATTTGTGCTATTAACATAACTCCTGCTTGTGTTTCATCAATTCCTGTAGATTCACTTGGAAAAGAAAGTGCAGTAGATACTATTTTAAGTGACATACTTCTCATATGCATTAATCTATGAGACTGTTCAAACTTTTTATTTGCCATTCCACTGTATAGAACAGTCATTTCATTAGCATTCCATATAGCCTTAACAGCAAGACCAATATTATATGCAGAAATTTTATATTCAGGTTTAGACCCAAACGATTTTAAAATATCAACAAGAGACATGATGGCTAGACCCTGTGTAAATATTAACTGGATTGAGTCCTGTCTATTTCAACTCCCTATTAACTCAAATTTAAGTAGACTAAAAACTTCTGGTATTATATTATATAGCTATTTAAATAAAAATGAAAAAGGTAATAATGATAATAAATTATTAGCTACAGGTAAACTATACTACATGGATATTTTATCAACGCATTCACATGGATGGATTGGGCAAGATCAAAAAAAAAGTATATATATGATAAAAGAAGTTAAAGCAACAATGGATGATAAAGATATTTGTTATCCACTATATGTTAAATATGATGTTAAGTTAGTAATACCATTTTTATATGGTGGCCCATCAAGAATATTACATCCAGCTGGAACAAAATATGAAACTGCTTCACATGTATATGTATATATTCAACCATTTATAAGAGATTATCTTGAAATTCCAATTGATTCACTTTATGATCCAATAGTAGCTAATAGAATTAATAAATTTAGATGGTACATGTCTCATCCTAATATTGTAGATACAGATATAAAAGCTAGCAATTATATTACTACATCATCTGGTATAAAATCATGTGATGTAGAAAGTATACACTATATTGAACCAGATGGTCGTGTAATTTCACCAATAATATCTGGAGATATGATGGGTTTCTCTGCTGAAATTATGTTTCATGGATTTTTACCATTAGTAAGTACAGAATATTTTGATATGTCTCTTTCATCGCGTATGCAAGTAATTAAAGTCGTATCATCTATTCTTTTGCTTGCGAATGAAGGAATGTGTAGAAAGCCAAATGCTATTATATCGCTTGTTGGTAGATCAACAGAATTTAGAACACAACTTAGTATGATATTCAGTATACCATTTGATGATATAACACTTACTATGATTTCTGAAGATATAATTGCTATGTTGATGTATCTATTTCCTATAGCATTATTACCAATATCAGATAATGGATTAGATACATGTAAAGATTATGCACCTGATGTGTCTTATGAAGAGATTGTATTTCATATTAAAACATTTCCATATATTATGGAAGTAATGATTCAAGCTATTCAAGATGGAACAATAATGAATGTTAAGAATTTAATGTCTACAATTGAAGATATTTTAAAACATTCTCCTCTTAGTACATGTGAATACCCAGCCCCACCATTTAATTTCTTTAAAATAATGATGAATAATGCTAATATGACATATATAACTATGATACCATATAAAAAAAATAATAATAATGAAGAAGTTATTGTTTATAAAAACAAGACATTTATTATAGAAAATAATCCTTTTACTGCAGATTTTTATATATCAATTATTGATATGATGGCAGCTAAACATTTAGGTCATACATTTGGTACAGTAATTCCTTATAGATTTTGGGAATTATATAGACATAGAAGCTTACAATTAACTACTGGTATATTATTGCCAACACGTTTTAATAATTTTCCTGCTGATGCAACTGCAATTGGAACTAAGTGGGCATCTGCTATTGGACCACATTTACCAACATCCTCTTCTCCACTTAGTCAAAATACTCAAGAATTATATACATTAGCACAAAAAACTATTAATAATCCTAAAGAATGGAAGCAGATACGTTAATGGGTATATGCATTATTGCTATTATAGTATGCATTATTGTTATTATTTCTATGCCTATTGGTATAATGATTGCTTTAAATATTAGACTACCAGGATATAAAGGTGGATTTAAAGACTTCTTATTAGGAGAAGAAGCAGATACTATTATTTATTTAATGAAATCTGCCCCCAAATCACTTAATACAAGTACTATGCCTGTATTATAGTTATTATTTTTTATAAAAAATATATTTCATATTATAGGAGCGACTATAAAAAAAGCAATAATGTCTAATTTAGATGATATCGGTAAAATATGGCGTGGTGTCAAAAAAGATAATAAGTCTTGGTTGGATGGATATATAAAATGGATTGGAAATACACCTATGCAGATTTACCAAACATTATCACATTTCAATGATGATATACAAAGTTTAATACCAGATGCCATTGGATTAATGAAAGAAATTATTAATATTTGCAAAAAGATTGATCATCCTAAAACACGTAGCTGGAAATTTCCAGGATCAGTAGATGCTAGTAGTCTTCATGATGCAGTCCAAAGTGTTATTAAATTCTTACAAACAATACAATATGATGATGTTAATATGGATCAAGCAGAAAAGCTTAGATTTATTCGAGCAATAGCTACAGTATTCATGGATAAAACATCTATATCTGTAGGGGAAACTATGAATGAAGCTGATCTATGGACATATATTTATATCGCTTTAGCTAGTGTTTCTCCACCAATCCTGACAAATGCATTATCTAAAATGGCCATTGCTAGATTATTTACACAATGCAATACAGAACTCATAAATCTATTAATAGATCATATACGTACTCGAATTACTGAAAGCGCAATAGATGGTAATAGTGGACAGATAATTATAGATATACTTTACTATATCGCTGGTACATCTGAAGTTACACGTAATATGTTGGGTACTACAATAGCACAAGTTGATGATGTACTTGGTGCTGACTTTACTGGAACTACAATAAAAGAAATTATTGAAGGTGTTACTGATAAAGGAGAACATACAGCTGAATCAGTAATGAATCTACTACTGTTTAGTACTGGTATATCTGGCCTAATAGAAAAGGTATCAGAAATAGATAAAACATTAGGGAAAAGTTTAAGAGATTTTCAGTCAACACAACCAGGTATGACAAGAGATCTTTTATTAATGGTAGAAGATGCAATAGAAACTCTTGGTAGTTCTATTAATGTAGAACAACGACAAGCAATAGATCTACTTATGCGCCGTATTATGAATCTAGATAGCTCTATTATTGGTGCTGGTCCATATATTTTATCTGATACACCATACAAAACTATTGGTGGTGGTGCACCTATTACTATATTACAACCAGAAATGGAACCTATTCTTCGTGAAATGACTAGACCAAGACGACATGATGGTATTGCACGATATCATCGGCAATATCAACAATTATATGACAATCTTCTGACTGCTATACATGCATATACACATTTATATACAAAGCATGTGCGTAATGTTAAGTCAAGTAGTGAAGTTCGTCTTCAACAAGAACTCTTGATTGATGAAATGCATTCATATACACCTCGTATGATTACAAGAGTTATGGCAACTATTCGTGCAACAAATAGATATAATCCAGGAGAATTTCTGAAACTTATATCATTTGCTTATAAAACTACTAATATGAAAAACATCATTGAGGAGTTAGTAAAAAAGGCACAAACTGTTTATCCTAAGGAGCTTATAGAGGCTTTAAAGAAAACACTTTATCATTTAAATGCCATAATTAAAGCATTAGAAACTATTAATGAACATGGATATTTGAAAAATGAGCTTGGTCAAATGGAACAAGCATATATGGTATTACGTGGTGGAGCACAAAAGAACAAAAAGCTTAAAGTCAAAAAGGTTATTATACATACTACGAAATCAGGTAGTACTATCAAAAACTCAAAGCCAAAATCTAAAAAATCAAAACCAATAAAAAAGAAATCAAAATCAAAAACAAAACCAAAAGTAAAGACTATTTCTATAGCAAGTGCAAAAAAGCAAGCTGTTGTACGACCACAAGTAGATAGTACTATGCTTAGTGAGTTTTCATATGACTCTGGAATGTGGGCTCATGAAGATGGAATTCCTGTTAATTCTATGCATGTTATTGCTGGAGGTAATCCTCAACCTGGTGATTTACTCTTTATGCTTGATAGTATTTTGTCTCCTAAGTATAAACAAAAGTTTACTCCTAATGTCATTGCTAAACAACGTCCAACTGGTGGAATGATGAAATTAGGTATTGATAAGCGTAAAAAGTCTAAAAAAACAAAAAAAGTAAAAGGAGGAGGTTTCAGTGATATGATAGGAAATGCTATTGATAATGAATTAGATGAAAGTGGTAATAAATTAAAATCAATGCTTGGTGGTATTCTTGGTGGTGCGCCACGTAAAGGACGTCAACAACAATTAGATAATATTAACATAAAAAAGCAACCTATTAATCAAGAGCAATATAATAAGTATCCTGATGACAATGATTATCAGGATGAAGATATTGATTCACCATTCGAATTTAATACAGATACATCTGATAGTGATACCAGTGACTATGATAGTGATGACAATTCTCCTCGTGTAGATTTGTTTGATGATATGTATATATTGGGTGGTGCGCCTATAAACACAGTAACAACTGCAACACTTGCTAATAGATTACAATCTGCAATAGAAAAAGATCGTGCTTTATCAAATATTAAACATATTAAAGACATGATTGCTGGTGATCATGCTGAACAAACAGGTATTATGTTAGAAGCAATGAAAGGTTGGATTGATCATATTAATAATTTAATAAATACACCAGCTCCACAAGATTATAGTAATGAATTAAAAACAATTCGTGAATTACAACTAACAAAAATTAAAAAAGGATTACGAGCATTTCCAATGCATATGGATTTTACACGTGAATATAAATTAATTATTGAATCAATAATTAGTCAAAATATTACTGATATTGATACACCTGTTATTGGAACAGGAATTCAATATGATGAATTATTGATTGAAGATCTACATCAGTTACTTAGTATGCAAACATCTATTAGAGATGATGTACATCATATACTTGAGCAATCAGTAAAAATACTTATAACAGGTGAACCACATATGCATGAAACTGAAGGACCAAATTATGTATCTGCTGCAGGTTCAGTAGCTGATCCAGTTATGTTTAATGCTTGTGCACCACTTATACCAGAAAAAGTAATAGAGTATATAAAGAATGCACCACAAAAATCATTACAAGAATTACAAAAAATATTAGTAACAAATATGGACACATTCCATAAAAAGTATCATGTAGATACAACAAAAGCTACACGTCTTTGTATTGAAATGATTAGTGCATATACACATCTTTGGAATGCATGTTCAGTAGTAATTGCTAGAAATATGTTACAAGTTGTAGATCCTGGTTCACCAAATTTAACAAATACTAGGACTCCTGTAGTTGGTGCAGCATCTAATATCATTGTTTTAAGTATGTTTCATAATGTTGATCGTACTGGTCAATCAGCACACAGATTTCCATCTACAAATCAGAGTATATTTGGATATTTAACTGGGTCTTCGCCATTCAGTGGTATGCATGATGTGTCTGCATCTGCACAACAACAACAACAACAACAAAATGTAGCTAATCCAAATATAATTGTTAAAATTGTTGGACCTAATCCATATACATCTATTACTACACCACAAGTATATTTATCAAGACAAGGAATGACTAATGTTGATAATTATGCAGAAAGTACTATTATGCCACTTTTACCTATGTTAAAAGAATGTATGTCTGCTATATCACATAGTATGTGTTCTCCCATAATGTATAAATCATTACTGATGACATATGATAGATCAGAGAAAGAAGATAAAAGATTAATATCAATGTATATGAGTATTATTGGTGGTGGTCCAGAGGATAAACCTAAAACAGTAACAAAAAATATGACTGTACCAGATTTACGTGTGGGCGCTCCAGGCGAACGTATTCAAATTGATCCAGATGTATTTGAACAGATATTCGATGAAAAATCTCCATTCATATCAGAAATCCTTGACAAAGATTATAGTAAATGGTGTCAAACACTACAATCAATAGCTATAATATTTGGTGAAAGACGTGTTAAAGCTATTGCTAGTAGAGCAACAGGTAAAGATAAGGTTGTATCTGGTGGTGCTCCAATAGATCGTATTAGATCTTTATTAGCTACTGCAACAGAAGTACCTTCGCGAGGAGGTATGCAGCTTGATATTCCTTCTTCAACATTAAAGATATGTATGGTTGCTATGCATACATTACATAAAATAATTACACTTATTACAGATTGTGTTCTAGAGATACAAAATGTTTATAATAATCCTAATATGATTGTACTGTTTGCAGAGAATAAGACCTCTCCATTCTCTCCTGTAATTAAAGCTTTACAGCGACATATTCAGTCACAACATATGGCAATGCATAAAGCAGATTCTGTTGTTGTTGAAATAACAAGAGATCTATTTTGGACTATATTGAGAGAACTTCTTAAGATATATGATACCCATTATAAGAATGATGATACAAGATTTCTTCATGGATTAGTTAGATATATCTTTGCATCGATATCAATGGGGCGAATGTCAAGAGATATTCTAGTTGATATTATGAGTGCCGATGATGTATATGATACAGGTGGTAAAGTTAACCCATTCTCTACAGCAAATGATACATATGGATCAAATCTTCTGACACTACATGAGAAGAGTATATATTCTCTTGGTACAGGTGAAGGACTTTTAACTGAAAGTAGTGGTATAGATGCCATTCAAAAAATGCTTAAAGAAGAGCATAGACAACTTCGTCCTAGTATCGATATGATAGAAATTACTCGTATGTTAGTAGAAAAAATGGGAGATTTCTCTGGTGAATTAGTTGGCTATAATAAACCCATAGTTAATGAATTACTTAAAGAGTATGTTAATATCAAAAACAGGAAATCTCCAGATTCAGGAGTAATGTTATATCGTTCATTTATCAATAATAGCAGAGAGACAAATAATCCAGGTATGGCTGCAGATGAAGATGTAATGATATACTTATTGCTTGATGCACTTTGTATACAGTCTGATTTGATCTATCGTATTTCTGGAGCAATAGTATATGCTACTGGGTTCCTTGCTCTTGAAATTGCACGAGATTATGTTACAAAAGTAAATGTAGGACCAGGCGCTATATTTAGTCATCAGGTATTTATGGAATCATTTAAAAATATAACAACTAAGTATCCATTAATTCCTGGTATGGACAATTATGCATGGACTCAACTAGATAAATGGGTTTTCAATGGATTTGAGGGATTATTTCCTACAGTATCAACTACTGGATTTAATACTGGTTTATCTGTTAACATAGTAGATCAATTGGGTCTATTTGCTAAACAATGTAGTTTGATAACTGCACCAACAAAGGAAAAAATATATCAACATTTATTACTAACATGGCCAATTGATGGATTAATGATTATTTTATGCAAACATTTTGCTGGAATATCTATTCATCAAGATACTAAAGTTACATATGGTAGTGTTAGTTATCATCCAATGGATGTTATACCATTTGACTTTACTACATATATGGAGACATTTACTGTTATGGCTGGATATGTTGAACCATTATGGGAAATACATAAAATACGAACACCACTAGCTAATAGGAAAAATAATGCTATTATTGAAAAATTGTTTACTTTACCAAAAACACTATTGCACAAAACACCTGGAGAATATAAAACTCAGATGCATTTGTTAACAAAACTATTTGGTGAGGCTTATACTAAATTAGGAACACGAATGACAGCTGCATCAAATGTACCAAATTATATTGGACCAGCTTCAAAAATAATAGATTGTGTAGATTCACAGTTAATATTGGTATCTGAATTATTGCCGGGTATATTAATGTCAAAGAAAAATGGTATGGTACCTGGTATATCAATGTCTACTGAAGATAGCATTTCTAAACTGTTATACTATGAGGGTCCTACAACTGGTTACTCAGCAGGTAAATTAGTTGTTAGTACAGCTTTAATGTCAAGATTACCATTCTATAACATTTCATCAATAAATCCTTTTGATGAAGTTATTACAGATAGTATTAGAACAACATTTGAGCAACTATCACAAATTATTGCAAATATTATATATGCATCAATTGTGCCAGAACTTCAGTCTAGATTCTTCTTGTTAAAACCCATTCTGAGCATACTTAAGGATATATTTATGAAACATGGAAAAGGAGGATATTATCCTGACTTTATGCCAAGTCTTATATCTTTATCTGATGTTACAGATGGTATGATACTTCGACCTGGTGACAAATTAGTGCTAACAAATAATATAACTATTTATCCAGCATCATCACCACATACAGAAGTTGTTAATGCTCCTAATGGTTATATTATGAAATTGTTAGAACATATAAATAGTAATGGAGATAAAGTTTCACTTGGGGCACCATCAGAAGGTGTTGTTATACCAGAATCTTTAGCATATTATTTAGGTAATTTACTTAGATTATGTGATGAAAGAGATAGTAAGATTGGATTGCCTATTGTAACTCCAATAAATAATATACAATCACTACCTACAGATGCACGCGCACATATATATAGTGTTATGGTATCTGCTGCTGCTGCTTTAGAAAATACACGTCGACTTCTTGAAATAGATTTACTTATAAATGAAAAAATTGCTATTCGTGGAGCAACACCTATTCCTGGAGTAATGCATATCAAAAAGACAGTATTACTACCACATTTACATGCACCAGCTGGTATGAGTTTCACAGAATTATCACCACTGCCGATACATAGAAAAGACATGAAAAGTTTAATCAACTCAACAATTGTTAATCAACAAGATTTATGTAATGATATGATTGATTCTATACATAATATAATTAATATGTTAAATATACCAAACTATACTGGTAAAATTAACTTTAAGAAAGATATTGAAAAATGTACTGTTCCTGTTGGAATTAAACATATGTATACAATGACAACTGGATTGATGGAACTATGTAATAGTACAAAAATACCACCTGGAGAATCAAAAGAAATAAATATTGATTTCAAGGTAGGTTATTGTGTTGCTGGTACACAAAATATGGGACAAAGTGTATTTACTCCAGGTGACTCTAAGGGTATGCTAGTAAATCTATCAAATATGGGTATAATTTCAGAAAAACTACAAAATCGACATAAGAAAATTATAGAAACTATTGACAAAATTAATGATTTCTTAAGTACTATTGAACGTATACGTACTGAGTTATCTCTTGTACAACGTTTATATACTGTTCAAATTGATAATGGTCCACCTGCAATAGATTATCCTGGAGGTGTTGATCCTAATGATTTTCTGTTAGGTATGGCTTTATCTACAGCAAGATGGCCTAATACTACACAGGGTCTTAGAGAACTAATTAGAAATAATCCAGGAATGATTAGTGATTTATTAAGATATGCAAATATGTTAATGTTACGTCTAGACAAAATTGATCAAGATAATACTAGTTCTTCTAATATATGGATACAAGTACCTAATCCTAGACCACAAGCAATTGTAATGGGACCAGTACAAATTGTACCAGATGTATTCTGTATACTTCGTGAACCTAATCTATCTCTTGCATCAGTAAGAACATTTATGCTATCCATATATAGCATTCATAATATACTTAATAATGTTGATGAAATATGGAGATCTCTTGGTGGAAATAATACTGACTATATCAGAGAGTATCTAAAATCAAGTGGTATAGTGCTATCTATGCCAATTGTAACAAAATCAACTGCTCCAACATTACAAGTCATGACTAAAACAGATTATTCTAATACAAATATACTAGATGTTACACCAGTTACTTTAACTGCACCAATTGTTAGTGACAAAAATAAAGTAGGTCGTTTACGAATGTGTGCAATTACGCCAATATTAGAAAGTACATTACATAAGAAATCTGGTACAAATCCAGTTAATATCAAACAATCTTTAATATCAGATATAAAAATGATTGCACCACAACAAACTGGTAATAGCTCTACTATATCAGAATGTTTAATGAATGTACTAACAACAAATATATTAGCGGCATTATCTGCACAACATACTAGATGTGGTTTTGGACAAGTACCTACTACAAATGTTGGACGTGCAACACAAGTATCGCGACCAACTACAGTAGCCACAATTGAGCAACGTATTAGTGAACACCCTATTCAAGGAATGCTGATTGGTGACTCAATAACGCAAAGTAATTTGGGAGACAAAGTTGTTATATATGCAATTCATGAATATGGTATGCTTGAAATATTTAAACTGAGTAGCATGGTTCATATTATTCCCTTAGGTGGTATGTTATTGATAAACGCTGCTAGTGTTACACAATTTATGATGGGATGGTTAGGATTAGACCCCAAGAATACTGGTAGTACTATATCCAAAATGTTGTATACTAGTGATTCATTTGAGTTTTCTGAAATAACAGAAACATTGTTACAAATGCTTCTTGCACCACCATCACAGTTTAAACATACATCATACTTGCTTAAAAGTATTGCATTTGGATTATTTGAAATATTAGCAACTAAAAGAGCACCAGGAGTAGCAGGAGATAATACATTGTATCCATACACATTTACTAATTTCTCTAAATTACCAATATCTACAGATATGTATTGGATTCATCCTAAAACTCTAGATAGAACAATGGTTTTAAATACAAATGGATGTTCAAGAAATAGATCTAGAGTATTCTCTAGTTTATTCATGGATCTTATTAATACTTCGTATGTCCGACATCTAATTAATAGATCAATGCAATTTTTGATAATAAACCAGATGCAATTACATTATCATCTAAATAGAATTACCGAAGATAATATTGATACTGCACCAATTTTCAGGTAAATATGCTAGCCGCATGTATACAACATGGTGAATTAAGTTCAATAGATATTATTGACAATCATAGACTAGCTATATTGAATGCACTAAATAGACTTGATATTCAGTATCATAATAATTGGACATTAACATTATTACCACAAAATGAAAGTATTGTTGATACTATTATCCGTAGATCAAAAGCAGGAGTAAATAATTATAGTTATTATGTTTACAATATTAAGGTACTCATAGATAAACTGCAAGAATTACATCATTTAGGTACATTATATTTTACAAATGTACATAAACAGATTGAACATTTAACGTTTCTTACATCGGCTGATTGTACTAAACTATTTATTGGTTCATTACTTGTATGCACATTTGTTGAAACAAAGATCAAAGATATGGACACTTTATTAGAAGAATATCCAAATATGCTCTTACTGAACTCTTTATTAAATACCTATTTATTACCAGAAGTTCCACACAAGCAATTATCATTGCTAGATGTGGATTTATTTGCGTTTATTGATTTTATTGGTATAGATGCCATAAAAAGAAAACAAGTAATACCTACATCACAGATATCTATATATAATGGAATCGGAAAAGAGCCATATATATATCCTACAGGCTTATGGGAATTAAATAGATACTTTGATATTGATGTACAACCATCACTGTACTATTATATATCTCTTCTGAATTACAGAGATACTATTGCAGCAATACATCGTTATACAGATTCTGCTATTATTAGTAAATCTGCTATAGTAGTACATAAGGGTCACTATGGTCATGAATTGCGTGTATCAACAAAAAAAGCAGGAACTACTAAGATGAGATATATTGTATTAGTAGTTATACATCAATCTATTACATGCTTATATAAGGGGTCGCCTTGTATGATTTATCATCTTTTGTGGACTACATATATATTTCTTACAAATGAAGCAAATAGAACATCTTCTGATAAAAAACATACAACACAACAAACATATGAAACCATTATCAAAATGGGTGTTGTTATTCTTAGAGATCATCTTAATACACCTAAACTAGTAGATCAAGTTATTGGATTTGCTAATCCTAGTAGATTATCATATTCTACTAGAACAGTAAATATTTCTCATGGACAACAGTCCAGTAATGAGAAATATAAACAAGGTTTATCAGAAATCAAATGCGATGATTTGCCCACAATTAGTGACATTAGTGATATGGGTGAAATTATTGATTATATTAGCGCAAATAACCCAACCATTAGTGGTGGGTCGCCTACTGTTTTTGATAATACTATAGCTAGAATATTTAATATTAGATAAACATTTATAATGAAACTTGAAGAATGGGCAAAAGTTGCAGGAGAAGGTTCAAAAGAAAATGCTAATAAATATTCATTAGGTAAAATTCAAACATTACAATATGTTACATTTATAACAAGAAGTCGTCTGATTATTGGTGTAGTAAATCCAAAAGGTACAGATACAAAAACTATTTTATCATTCTTATTTAAACGATATGGAAATGATAATCCATTTATATATATATTTACTACAAAGCCCATAAAAAAAACAAATAGTTTATTTGAACCTAATCAAGTTTGCAATGCATTAATTAGTACATTGCTATTTGATGTAAGAAGGCACACATCTGTTGCTGCTATGGAGTTTAAATTTATGTCTAAAGAACGTGCTAAGACAGAATTATTAGATGTTTTATATCAGATAAATAAATCTACAATGAGTCTAATGATGGCAAGTGATCCACTTTCTGTATGGCTTATTGCTATTCCTGGACTAGTACTATCATATACTCCACATATTTTAGAAATGCGCACAGATTATAGATTAATAGCACTCTAATTAAAGAATGTCTATGTTTTGATCTTTGGCCATACCTAACAAACGTAATTCAATACTATTTACTAGTTTACTAAGAATTGGTATTTGTTTTTTTAATAACTCATCATTTATTGCTTTAGTATAATTATGACACATTGCACTTAAATGAATTATATATCTTACTTTTAGTGATACAAACATAATAATATCTAATTGAGTTATTGTCCAATACCATGATGATGTCTTTGCTGTCCATTTTGCTAACGCCATTTCAAAGGTTTGTGTATCCATTAACTTTATAAGCTTTGATTCTGTTTTTGGTTGTAAATGCGCGACAAATGGTTCAAGAAATCCACCACCAGCTTTTAATATTGTAATAGTAAGATATTTACATTTATCCATACCAATTATATGTGATAGTTCTTTACTATATTCACGTCGTGTCTTAATAGACAAAAGTGACAATGATGGTTTATCTATAAAACTATCTAAACGTTTCTTAATCTCTGTGTTAATTTGTGGGTCATCTAGTAATTCTTTAAATAACATCATTATCATATGAATGATGTGCTGTCTGTCAATTGGAATATCAAGTTTTTTAACATCTTCCAAAGGCAATAAAACCATACCTCTAGACCAATTTGTAATAGACCCATCAACATTAATACATCTGAATCCATAATCAACCATAATCATGTTTAATCTAGTGCCATTTGTTGGTGGCATACTATATCCCATACCTAATTCAGATAGTATCTTAATGTTTGACATTGATGTTAACATACATGCATTACGCAATGATGCTCTTTCATTTTTTGACCATAAATCATAATTATGGATATTTTCAGACAGAAATTCTGTTACTTTATCTATAATGATTTCTGGTGTACATCCTTTATAATCTAAGATAATTTTTTCCATAATTTCTGCTAAAGATACAATACCACTAGCAGTACCAGAACGTATTGGTGAATATCCAACTGTTTTAGTCTTACCATGTAAATGCGCTTCATCAAGTGTAGGTTTACTTATATCTAGTATACGTGTAGCATATCGCTTCTTTTTTTTACACATTAAAGGCATACCAATGTAGTCCATTCCTATATCTGTTTTACGTGTTTTTCCAAGCAAATCAGTTAGAAAACTATTTATGATATTCTCTATTTCTGTAGAAATATGCTTAACAATTTGATACAAATTTTCTACTGTACGCTCGACGTTAGCAATATCACACCAAGTATAATCCATAATAAATGCAGCAGAATCTGTAACACCGATTGCGGGTACAAGACCATAATTTACAAACATATAACATACCATATTCTCTAATACAAATCCAGAAAATAATACAATCATATTTGCTAATACCGAATATTTAATAACACTCTGTACTGCAAATTGAGATCCAGTTAATCCAAATACTGATACAGACATTATTTTAAGTGCTTGAGCTTCAGATGCTATTGATCGTTGTATAGATAAATCTTCATTATTTTGTATTGCATTCTTCAACATTAACTTTTTTTCTGCCCTTTCTGTTATTAAAGACATTTCAATCTTAGGTAATATTCCAATAGGTTCAATTAGTGAATAAAATGAACGTATGCCCTTACCTGACGATAATGGTATATCAAATCTATGAGCATTTGGTACTTTTGTTTCTGAACAAGTTTCAGGAGAAATATTCATATCAATAATACCTGCTGGGTATGCACTATGAAAATCATAGGCCATAATCATTTGTGGATCATCTATTTTTTGTGGAATAACTTCTAAAGTAATACCGCCAAGTTTAACAATGCTATTTTCTATATTTGTTATTGTAAGTTGAACATCTTCTGGTACATTATGGTATCCATATCCTAATTGATAAGCTTGATATTCTAAATAACTTGCTGATTGTCTATTTACTCCTCTGTATGCAATATCTCTAACACTTTGTGCATATAAACGTCCTTGTGATTGGAGTGTTTTTATTATATTCATTTGTACAGCAAGTTCACTACAAATAAGAGCATCAACCATACAGTAATAGCTATAGTCTCTCATTAGTATTGTTGATAGACTAATAAATTCATCTATATTATTGCTAAATAATGCTTTCATTTCAGCAGTATCTAATATTGATTTGGATATCAAAGAGTTTTTTATACTATTTAATATTCTCTGTATAAGTGATTCTGTTATCTTGTTATTATTTTCTTTAATGCTTTCAAGCGACAAATATATAATAGATACAAACCAATGAGCTATTGGAATTTTTCTAGTCTTACCAAGAAAGGCTGCCATACCATCTAAACTATATCCATACTTTCTACTATATTGATTTGTACGTAAGATATAATACATCATATCTAAATGTATAACACCTTTTGTGTATAATGAACGTGCTTGCATCATTGCAATATTGCCACGTCCACCATCAGCAGTAGTAGATGTACTATCAATATATGATCTTACCATTAATAATGATTGTGCTGGTGGATCTGGTATTGATGATTTTTTAAGAGATGTATGCATTTCTAGATGTCCCTCAAATTCAGATTCAAGATTAGCTACAGATGATCTTTCAAGTAACCATGTTTGATCAAATCCTAGGCCATTATAGTCAATTAAATATCTAACTTCTGTTTCCTTTATTAATTTCCAAAATATTATCAATAAATCATGTTCAGATTTTGTTTCAATTACAATGTCTACATCTTCTATCATGTCAATATTTACTAGTGGAAAACAAGTAATACATATATTTTTGGGATCTCGTGTTTCTGATGAAATTTGTAATGCAATTACATTAATAGTATTATTCTTATCATCTACAAGTGGAATTCCAGATACTTCTAATACATTACCACTAGCAACTTCAATATCATATACACCCACATTATATGCATGAGGTATATACTGATTTTCTATAATACAGATTTGATCAATTGGTAATGGAGAATTGTAATAGTTTATTGTAAACCATTGATAAATTGGTACACCTAAACTCTTTAATCTTGGATTATGTGTTTTAACATGTGCTGGATTTGTGAATACACCAGTAAAAAGATTATTAGATTCTTTAATAACTTCAGTAACATGTTTAATAGCAAAGTCATTTGATAGCCATAGCCTAATCCAATTTGTATTATATGGCCCAAAATTTAACCATGTACCAGATATTATTGAGCTAGAAACTATTGATGTTAACCCACATATATTTTTTAACACCTGTATTAATTTTTTAAGACCACTTTCTGTTTGATATTCTGGTAAAGTACTAATAACATCTATCCATGCATAATTCTTTATTTGTATAGACAGAGAGCAGCTTCTACCAGTATCATCTACACATTCAAGTGTAATTAATGGATCTTGACCAGTTACTTTATATATATTTGAAATCTCCATACCAAATAATATTTGTTGTTCACTATCATCTGGTCTGTTCCGTCCTGGTTTTAGACCCATATTGGTAATTTCTTTATCTATATCTTGTATCAACTTACCGTTGATAGATATGGGTAAAGTAACCATTACAGTATTAGGTGATCCACGTTCCTACTATATTACATGTGGTAAAAAGTTAGCTAAACTAACTCAAAATACCAAAACAAATTGTGTTGGACAATGGACAGGAACATCTATACCATTACAATGGATAAGGTTAATATTAGCATTACATTTTCGTGTACCTCATCACTTTATTAGATTATTTGATAGTAATGGAATAATGTATTCTACTCTAATATCACAACGTGGTGGCATTAATGCACCAATATTATTAAATATCAAAAGTTTTGGGCGCCATTTACATGAAAATATTCCAGAACATGATCATGATTCAGATGATGACCAAGAACAACCAACAGATAAACCTATATATTCTGTTACAACAGGAATACAACAGCAAGAGATTTATCAAATATGTGCAAAAGAATCAACACAGTTTTTAAGTCCTTCAAGAATAATACCTTATCTTTTCTCTTCATGGGCATCTGAAGGTGATGTTATTCATGCATTAATACCTATGCCTGAGTTTATTGATAATTGGCCAGAATGTAATTGTAAAATTGGTACATATACACATAAAGATCTACAACTAATTTTATCTGATTATAACACAACTACTATTTTTCAACCACCACAAATGGGAGCATATTTCTTATCTATTGAAAAAATACTTAGAGTATATGGCGAAGAAATACATGGAAAATCAGAATTTTCTAAATATATTATTACCAAATACAGCAAAGTATCTGAGTATCTTACATATGATGCTCCAAACATGGGTTCATTTAATTATGATGTATTTTATTCAGATATTGCAGCTACTAACTGTACGCTTATGACTATAAGATGGCATCACGATAAAAACATGACCACCAAAATACATACTATTCGTGAAAATACTGTTATGATGATAGAGATGGAAAGAGCTGTTTTACAAAAAATTCCAGAAGAAACAAGTGGTATGGCTATTGTTATTGGTACAATACAGCATCCTGTTATGGTATGTATATATGAAACATTTATTGAAGTATCTCAGTTTCATAAAGATCCATGGTATATTGGCGACATGATACCAGTAGATAGTAATTTGCTTGAAGTATTTAGAGGAGTATTAATAGATGGTATAAATAATATATTAAGTTGTGTAAAGCATCATTTAACAAGAGATCTATTTATGGCAATTAAGACTACTATGTCTCCTACAAAACTACTATATCATGATACTGCAGCATGGTCTATGACTTTGGTTTCTGAATCTATTGTAAAGTCTTTGAATACAGTTTTAACTAAACTAGTTGGATATGGATATTTAAGTGGATTTACTTTAAGTGGATCTCCTAAGGGTCATGCAACATATAAATTAAGTGTTCCAAATATTTATATAACAAAGAATCAGTTATTACATTACAATAACACATATCCAAACAATATTATGATTCATCATCTGAAGATGCAATGGACACCAAATATACATACATCTATGCATAAGAAAACTATTACACTTAGTGTAGGAACTAGGCATATTACAATGAATGCACAATGGAATTGGATGACTATGGTTGATATGTTAGGTCAAATAGCTGTAGTTATTTTACGAACTTTATTAGAACTAGACGCTGAAATTGGTGGTGTGATAGATTATAGATCACGTGTGCCATCAATTGATCAGCTAACACATATAGATCCAAAAAAGTTTATGCCAGAAACTAATAGTATTCCATTTTCTTCTAGATGTCAACACTCTAGACAACCTATTATCTATAGTGCTTATGAATATGATCATCTTGATAGTGAAGTACTTGATAGTATTACAGTTCAACCAATGGTTAATAGAACAAATGGAACAATCATGTATGTATCATGTGGACCAGAATTTCCTAATATCAATTTTGTGCCAAATGCACATCCAGAATTATGTGGTATGCCATGTTGTAATACTAGACAAAATTCAAAGGGATCAGTTAGAGCAATTATACATGATATATATATGGAACAAGATTATTTAGCACCAGAATTATTTTTAAAAATTCGTAAAAAAAACAAAAAGTCAATTCAAAATAGTCATCTAATTAATCCTATTAAAACTATTGAGCAAGGTAAACCATATAAACTTCCTCCATCAACACTAGCAACATATTTTAATAATGCTCGATCATATGCAATGATTGGAATACATTCGCCATTTTCCCATAGAATGTCATATGTAGTAGAAACACTTTCTGCTCTTGATGTCGTTAATACAGATGAGTTCTTTAAAACAATCAGTGACTATTTGAATAAAGTACCAATGGAATTGATACATATTATTACTAAGATATTGGAAATGGGTCATGCTACTACACGTGAAGAAGTGATTAAACTACTTGATCAATATTATGCAGTATATCGTGGTGTATCCTTAGCTATGATTAGTAGAGAAAGGGCTATACTTATTAGTCGTGTATTAAAGTTATTATCTCTTAGACTATATAATGTCCTGATAATTAATATTAAAGATGATAAAATATATGATTTATCTCCATATGAAGTTAGCAGTATTAAAGCTATTGGTACTACTGATGGTCCCACATATGTAGCTATAGTGGAAGTACCAAGTGAATATTCATACTATGGCTTGTATATCAATTGGGGTAGAGTTCATAGTGCCACACATAACTTTATTAAATGGATAAACTGGGATAATCTTTTAATAAGAATTATGTCTGGAGAAAAGTATGAGCGATTTGAAGCCATGAATACTGCTTTACAAAAATTAGGATATATGATAGTTCAAACCAAAAGCGTAGGATTATCACATATTTATGGATTAATTATTGAGAAAGACAATAAACAAATATATATAAATATTGGTTTGCAGTATAATCATATACCTATGAAAATGGATCCAGAACCACCTTCAACGTCTGATTACCCAGATTTAACAACTATGCTTAAGTTATTTCCCATAATAGATACAGGAAAAATAAAGTATGTATATTGTAACTATGATAATGAAATCATTGGATTTGAAGCGCTTCGATTACACTATGTTCAACCATTTAAAGGTTCACATCCTGCTCTTGCAAAACTACCCAAGCTTAAAAGATCTCTTGATGTAGTAGAAGTTTTAGCTAAGGACATTGAACTAAAGATTAACAATCTTGAATTAATACATAATAAAATAGGTGGATTAAAAGCAATTATGCTTAGCCTTATAAGACAATATTGTTATGAAAATAAAACACAAGATATCCGTGATCAAATACTGGCAGTATATCATACTGGACAGTTACCACAAAAAATTGCGCAAATTTTAGAATATGCAAAAGATCGTATTGATATAGTGCAACTCGCACAACGACATATGTTACTGACTTATATAAATAAACGCATGTTTATATTTGATTATGCTATTGTGTGTAATAGATTGGCACAGATGCCTATAAAAGCTAGATACAAAACAATTAAAGATTATATTGTTAAACATGTTAATGTAGTTAATAGATACACTAAACAATTTGATAAAATACCACAAATTACTCCAACAGATTTAGAATATCACTTAAATATACTAGTAAATGTTATTCCACTAAAGATGTTTCCTCTTGTACTTTATCCTATTCCACCTAAACTTAATGGCGCCTTATCAATGTTGGCTACACATATTATGACTTTAGATAATGTAGTTGGTCATCGCTTTTAATATAGTAATAACATTTGATTATAATCATGTTAACTGTTTATCCATTTTCTCTAGCTACTACATTTGTACCACCAGATCCATCTGATCCAGCCTTTTCGGTATTTTATAATACATGTGCTACTCTTGAATCTATTAATAAATGTGTAAATCCAGAGGGGGCATATTTAACATATCATCCTGTTTTAAAGGATGTATTGGTACCTACTCCTGATATAAATATACCTTATAATGAAGTAGAAAAACCCTTTATAAATAAACATAATATACAACGTGTTAATCAGACGTTTATGGATACATTTAAAACAGTGTATAGTCCATCTATTAAACCTTTATATTCATTGGATATGCTAAATCCAAACTATGCCTACTTTAGTACTGGTATGGGTAATAAAGGATATTATTGGAAAACTGCAATTGAAGTATTGAAATATAATGGAGAAATTGTATTTGCTCAACCAATGGGTACATATTTATCTATATTTCAACCATTCTTCTTTCCAGGTAAATTATTAACTAACTTAGATCCTGTTACTATTACATGGTATTGGTTTATGCCATCTAGACTATGCTTTCCAACTATAGATACAAATAGGTTTATACCAGATATGACACCTATGAATCAGGCTATTACATTAACACATCAATGGCGTAATACTCTTACTGATTTATTAAAGTATGATAATAATGCTGCTATGGATATATTTAATTTAATGTACTATAATAAACTTCAGTATATACAGTCTAAACAGCATCGTGATGATTATGGAAAAAATAATCATGTATTATTGCCATTTACACCTCAACCACCATATGCAATGAGTAGTAATTTATGCGATATTTGTTTTGACTGTACTTTTATTAATGGTGCTTGGAATATTCCATATCCATCTAAATTTCGATATTATGAACCAGTACCACCATTTTGGCCAATTCCACAAGGTGAAATTAATGATATTCCACAATATGTCAAAAAATATCCATCTTTAAAGTCTAATATAAAAATAGAGCAACTATCACAGCCATCATTACCATCACCACCAATAATGATGTCAATGACAAAGCCAAATCAGCAGTCATATCATCCTATGAATGTAATGGCAGCAAATATAAAACCACCACAAACTATTAAACAAGCATATGCACCAATAGTTTCAATAAATCCAGATACTGGAATGGCAATGTTTTCACAACCTATACCAGAATTAACAATAAATAGAGGAATGACATCCGTACCAAATATATCAATAAAACCATTCTCATTAGAATTACCTTTGAGTTCAACAAGTATGTATAATTTATTTCCCAAATTACCTATTTCAAATACACAAATGAATTCTACTCATATTCCTGCCCCTGTTAATATACAAGCAGATAGAATAGTAGGAAATAATTTACCTTTAGTAGTACCACCATCATTATCAACTATATATGATACACAAAATTTATCTGGTGATCCATATATAAAAATGAATAAAGAATATCCTTTAATTGTAGATCCTCCTATGAATAATGTATTATCAGATGATGATATGGTAGTACAAAGACTTTTAAAAGAACGAAAATATGTTATTAATAAATATGGACTAAAGCCCTTAGAACCACTTTGTGTATCACAAAATAACTTTAGCGTTAATGATCAAAAAACAATTACATGTAGTAACTTTGATAGTAGATTGTGCCAAAATGAAGATAGATCAAGTATAGCTGTATCAACATTTTTACCAGATCAATCATTAAATATGGATCAAATACAATCACAAGCTCATACACAAACTCATGTAGTATCAACTCAAATATCTAGAGATCCAATGATAAATCCAATGGAACATGTAATTCGTGCTATGATTGATAATCCACAAAGACTAGTTCCAACAAACTTTTTAAGAGAATATAATGATCAATTATCAGACACTTCTAAGAATTTTCTTAAGAATGTGGCGCCAATGTATATTAGCCAATAGAACATATTTAGGTCATATAGAATTGTAGTGACTATAGTTAGTGTTAATCTTTAAGATGGCAACTCCTAATAGAAATCCTATATCGTTTACTGTTGTAACTAATCTTGGTTATCATCCTTCTACAACTATACCATTAAATCTTACATTACCACCAGGGCCAGCTATACCTTTTGCAGCGGCCCCATTACAAGGTGCAATAGATACAACATCAAATGTTCCAATGGTTCCAAGTGGTAGTAGTATGTCTCAATATACTGATACACCACCTCCACTACCACCAAGAAATGTTGTTAGTGCAAGACCAGATAATATATATACTCCAGATTCATTAATGTCTGTAGATATAGATATGTTTAATTATTCTAATCAGGCATCATCTGCATCATCTTCATCATCTGCAATGTCTGGTGAAGATAATATTTATAGTTCAATTAGATCTGATACTGATGCGAGATATAATTCTCCTTGGAGTCAGTCTGAATATATAACAGAACCATATTCTAGAGCAACAAGTGTAGCTTCATCACATAATTATGATGAGATTCCACTTGTGCCTACTGCAACTACTACTAGACCTCCATTTATGCCTTTACCTCATATAGTACGATCAGTAGCAAGTTCTATACCATTAGTATTGCCACCAGTGTTACCACCAATTAGTACTATACCAGCTAGATTATCTACAGTAGTAGATACATCTCCTCAAGCATCAACTAGTGCTATTCCAGATGTTTCTATTAATACTAGACCTCCTTTACCGCTCCCTAGGGGGCAGCCTCCCTTTTTGCCTTTTGGTAGGAGTGAACCACAATCTGTTTTATTAGATCCAGGTACTCGTCCAGATGGACCAGACTATGGATATATACCAATACTTCCTCAAGAAACAATTTTACAAACAGCATATGGTGCCCCAGATACTACACCATCTACTGCTAATTTTCCTGATAGGTTACTACGAAGTGGATTACAATTTAATAATCCATCTCCAATTACTCATATTAGAAATCCACCTACAATAAATAGAAATATTTCTCAGGGTTATCTGGCTCAAGAAATTATATTAAATAGTGCCAGAGGAATTATGCCAACTCCTCCAGAAGATACTGATGCGGAAACTGAAGAATGGATACAAACTGAACTATTAGATAGAGAATCTGAATCTCGAGGTGAACGAGAAGAAAGGATCAGACGATTAAGAGATGGTGATTATAGAGGATATATACATAGTAGTGCAGATTTACGATCATCAGAATATCCAAATACTGGATTAAACCCCATATCTTTAGATAGATTAAATAGGATAGATGAAGAACGATCATCAGTACAACCTACTAACAATATACAAGATGATGAATATATGAGAGCCGTATCTAGAGCTAGTTCAGCTGATTCTATAGATAGAGATAGGTCACCTGATCCTATATCTAGCGCTAGTTTATCTGGTTCCATAGCTAGTGTCCTTCCATTACTTGATCCTCCTGATAATAGAAATATACAACCCATTCAATTACCATTAACTAATATAACTGATAGTCGTGCTTCGAGTAGTGCATCTAGTTATAATGATGATGATGATGTTATTATGCCACATCTTTTATCATCATCTAGTTATGATGATGATGATGATGTTATTATGCCACATCTTTTACCATGGTCAGATTCCCCATATATTCATCCAATAGCTGATTATGATACACCTACATCTAGTAGATCATCAAGTATTAGTGATATATCTGATCATTCTCTTCAGCATGTATCACAGTATAGGAGATCACGTAGAAGGGCTCCAGCTAATAGACCATTATCAGAATATGCTCCAAATATACCAGGTATAGTTCCAGAACAATATACTTATGGAGAAAGAGATATTTTTATGAATATGCCAGAAGCACCTGATAGATATACAAGTGGTCGTAGATCAGTAGTTGATGGTGATCCTGTTATTATTAGAAATCCACATGGATATTCACCATTACTAGGTGAAGCAGAAGTATTTAACGTACTTAATAGATCTAATAGTGCACCTTCTGGTATAAATGCAACAGAAAGATTAGCTGGTAATAGATATGTTAGTTATATACCAGAAGAGGCTGCATTAGAACAAGGTGAATTACAATATCGCCAAAGAGCATTACGTTCACTACCAGCAAATCGTTTAGTTGGTAATTGGCAACGATCAACAGTACAGGTACCATATACTGGATTTGTAGATGAATATAATATGGAAGAAATTCCTACTAATGTACCAGGTATGTTACAATTAAACGTTGATCCAGATATAGCGAAACATTATTTGCCACATCCTGGACCAAGACCTGGTACTGGTCCAGCTACAGATTATCCTGTTCCAGTTGGATTAGATTTAGATCACTATGTATTCTTTGTTAGATGGATGATGCGTGGTTGTCCTCCAATATATCCACAGCATGGAATATTGACACGAGACTCTGTTAGTAATAGTATTTGGGAATATGTACATAGTGGCGTACAACCACTTATACCAGTATTATATAATAATATTCCATATCTTGGTAATGATCGATCACATGATTTCTTTCGTATATAGATATGGCGGGGTATAATAGATTGAATGTTGATATGACATCTATTTTACCACTTATTCAAGCAAGACAAGGTACGGTTCCTATGAATGTAACGTTTGTTTCTAGATTTACTGAAGACGGTCGACCAATTAGTAGATTATCTTATGGACAAGTTTTAACTAATTCCGAAGCTGATCGTATATTATCCAATAATCAACCTAATATAGTTTCATCTAATAATTCTCCAGTACAATCAAATAATAGTTTCCCTTTAGTAGCATCTGATTCAGCATATACTTATGATTTGAATGATAGTATTGAACCAGAATTAGCAAGATTAGCATCACCAATAAGTATGGATAGTACAGAATATGACAATAATATACCATCAGATATTTTCCCTCGTCCAGTAAATAATTTTTATGTAAATGATAATTCACAAAATAATTCAAGATCTAATCAATCCAATCAATCCAATCCTTTAACTACTAGCTCAAGTTCACATGATACTACTGATAGTTATAGTTATTCTAGTGAATCTGTATATTCAGCCCAATCTGATAATATGAATAATAGAGTATTGAATAATCAGACACCTATTTATAGGTCACATAGTGCTCCTCCGTTAATGCAAATGTCATCACCAGTACAACAACAACAACGACAAATGATATCAATGACACCGTCACCAGTACAACAACAACAACAACAACAACAACAACAACGACAAATGATATCAGTGACACCGTCATCAGTACAACAACAACAAATGACAACACCAATAAGTCCATCAATGGTACATATTACAACATCAATAACTCCACCAATAGGACATATGACACCATCATTAACACCACCAGTACCACATATGACACCATCATTAACACCACCGCCACCACCTCCACTACCACCAACATTGCCAGGATTATTAACTAATCCATTAAATATGCCATTATTGAGTACTGTACCAATACAACCAGAATTTAAAGGATTACTTGACGGATTACCTCGTGGAGGAACTTTAATTAATAGATCTATTGTTGGTCCACAAATGAGTCCTTCTGGTCCTTATGCTCCTCCAACTACACCTACATCTCCGTCTACAGCAACATCTTTTAATTCTTATATTTCTCATCCTTCACCGCCACCATTAGTACCATTAATAGTAACTCCACCACCAATTGATATACCTATTTTAACTACATATATACCAGTTGGTGCATTACCATATGGATCTGATGAAATTAATAGAGCAGATTCACCATATACTAATTATGCATTAACAGAGAGTACTGAGTTTCTATTGTCTAGACCAGATATTCCTAGTAGTCTTGATCCAAATAAACCAAACATTTCTAAATCTGTATTAGTATATAGAGAAAATGATCAACGTTCTCCAACACCACAACCTAGTACGTCTTATGCAGCACCTGGTTCTAGTCATATATCACAAACTATTATTAATAATGTAGCACGAGCAACAGGACTTTCTACATCAGGTGCCTTGGCTTTAATAGAGGCACATCCAAATAAATCATTATCTATGATGACTTCTAGTTCAAGATCTAATACACCATATATTCCTGGTCAAATGCAACAATTATCAACTGATGGTATATCATCATCTAGTTATGTATCTATGTCTGGAGCTGATAATGTTATATATTCTCCACAACAACAGCAACAACAACAATCACGGTCACAGTCAGAAACATCATCAGCATCATATATACCACATGGAATTAATATGGCTATGGCGCAACAAGTACCAGTACTACCTCCATTACGAGAATATATAAATGTAACAACACCTCCACTAGCTGTATCTTCAGATATATTTTCTGCGGTATTACGTTGGTATATGTATAATTGTCCATATATTTATCCTGTATCTGGAGAGTTTAGAGAAGACTCTGTATCACAAAGCGTATGGCAATATGCTCAACGATATGTGCCAGATTTGTGTTCATTTTAATAAGATAATATTATCTTATAGTACATATAATGTGAAAAAAAAACTAACAATGGGTAATCTATTAATATCAGATGCATTAAAACGTGGTGATATTTCTGCAGAAACAGCACATAATTTATTAAAAATGTCTCAGAAAGAACAAATAGAATGGAAGTCAAATATAGATGGCCCAGAAATATTAAATATTGTTGGATTACCACTTACAAAAATAAATGCAGTAGGTGGTGTTACTCATCCAGGATCGCTTAGTACTAGTTCTATATTAACTCCGTTTGATGAATATTCAAAAAAGTTCTCTGAAGGACTTGTAGCACCACCTGGTAATTTTGTTTAATTTTTTTGTTTATATATTACGATAATTAATATAGTCGGCCATATTTAATTGTCATAGTACCATCACTTAATTTTGGATAATCTAATAGTTTAATATTAAATTGAGAAGGATCTTCAAACATAAGCTCTTTGTTTAAAATACTAGGCTTAGAATAGGGAAGTGCTCTTGTAGATATATTTGGTGATAATGACATATAAAAAGTATTTGTCCATCCACTTGAGTGTGTAAGAGCAGCATGTATCACAGCAGGTGGTGAAGTAGCCTGATCTGTTGAAATTAATACACCATCCACATCCATTATATAGGAATTAGATCCACGTGGTATTTGTTTATCACTCATACCGTGCATTGTATACGCATGAGTAAAGGCAGTATTGGTTAGTCTATATTGATATACACTTGTCATGGTTGTTCGTAAAGATCTTGCCATTATCAAATCAATTGTCTTTTTGGTATCTAGTACTATAGCTGTATAAATAATATTTGTCAGCTTCCGGTACGTTATACATCGTACTTTGCGACAAACAATATACTAAGAAAACAATACAAACAACCCAACAACAACAATGTCTCAGAAACAAAATGTTCAAGATGTTGACTTCAGTACTGGCTCGTCTTTCAGAGAACGTTGCCAGCCAAGGATTGATGATGCTCGTGACATCTACGAAAAGGGCCCAGCTGAATATGAAGAGTGGATAGTCTACTTCCTGAATATGATGGAGAAAGATGAGAGTCTGATTGGAAAGAATTTTGAGGCCACCATGATGAACATATTCTTCCAAGAGGTTCCCCTGATAACTGAGGGAAAGGATGATGTTGAAAAGATGGTCAAGCTGTTCCTAGATAATAACAGCATTATTCCATCTGGAATTGTTGCCTCAGGAAATACTGCAAGGATTAAAGCCAAGCTGAGCAGCAGAGTCAGTCATTCCGGTTCATCTACTCCAAGGAGCATTCCTGTTGGACCAGTTAATACTGGTAACATAGCAGATAACTGGCTGAAAGCAGCAGCTAATGCTTCCTATGCTGGTAGCAGTGCTAGGGTAAAGTTACCTAATGCTGTCAATCCACTTGATACCAGCAGAAAAGATGCCATAACCAGCATGTTCATTAATCGTGACCATCTGACTATGAATACACAAAGTGTGGCTACCAAAAAGGTTAAGGCAGCAAAATCTGGTGCAATGGCTCAACTTGGTAACCTAACACCAGATATGATATCCACCTTGCGGTCTGACATTACTGACATAAAGATCAGGCAAGAACAGATTAGGAGGAATGCTATACTTAATAGCAAGAACCCCAATGCCACCAACTATGACAGTGATGACTCCTTTGATAGTGATTTTGATTCACTCAATGTTACTGCAGAGGACAGTATTGTGGCACAACAAACTAGTTCTCCTGCTGTTACTAGTACAATGAACCTACTAGTAAACCAACAGCCTGTATTTGCTACACCAAAGGTGAAGAAATCCAACATGATTTCATCTTCATCAATGCCGCCACCACCACCTCCTCCACCAGCATCAGACCAGTCAGTAGTGGTACAGCAGACAAATGTAACACCAGCTGCTGTAACTACTAGTTCTAAGCAGGAAGTTGCTGAGCGTAATAACGCCATGAGGTACAATGCCTACATGGAAAGATGCATGAAAGCTGGACCACCTGGCAGACTTGAGATGGCTATTAATCAGGTTTCTAATGTTAATCCTGATACTAGGGGAATATATATTCCACTTAGTGATAATAAGGGGAAATCTGCTGATAAGTCCAGAAATAGAATGCTGCAGCAACAACAGCAACAGCAGCTGCAGCAACAACAGCAACAGCAACAGCAACAGCAGCCAATGATACAGACTACATCACATGGTACAGGTTCAACATATGCTGTTAGTGCCAGACCAATACCAACAGCCATTCTGTCACCCCCACTGATTCCAACACCCCTACTGGCGCCAATACTAACATCTGGACCTAACCCAATGCTGAGAGCTCAACTGCAAACAGTAACAACAACTCATATGAGTGCCCCAATGCAGATGAGTGGTCAAGTTCAGATGAGTGCACCAGTTCAAATGAATGATCCAGTCCATATGAGTGTACCAGTCCAGATGAATGATCCAGTACAAATGACCAGTCCATCAGTTACTTCAGCACAGATGGGCTATATACCAAGCGTTTCAATGTCAGACTCGTCAGCATACAAGACACGAGAGCAAATTGAGTTAGAAACGCGCACTACTATGATACCAGTTACTTCTCCTACAAGATATAACATGCGTAGCGATTTTGGAGCTGATACTGGTACAGTGAATGCCATGTCTAAACTGGCACAGCAACACTTGATAGATCAAGAAAATGCTGCAGTTAGCCGTGGACGTACAAAAAGCCGCTCTGGCAGGGCATCAGTTGTACAGGCTGTAGATCCTAATACTATATTCCAGGACAATACTATGCCCACCCAAGATGAGGCTATGACCCTTGCTAGGAGTACCAGAGACCTGTCTCGTGGAGGTATGGCCCGAAGCAAGGATGAAACCAAAAAATATCTTCAGCACCTTGTACCTGTTTGGAATTACCTTGGTGGCAGGATGACCACCATGAGAAACAATGAAATTCTTGACAGACTGATACCATACTACAGAGAAAATAACTTGTCCATCCAAGTTATTCCAACATCTATTGAATGTGAGATGCTATTCAAAGATGTTGCTAGCTTGCCATCCAAAGTTGCTGCCCTCCCACTGTGGCAACTACAAGACCTGCCAGAACAACTGATTGGACCAGACCTGTTTGACAGCACCATGACAATGGTGCATACATCACAGAAGAACGCACAGGTCATGTACAAGAAAATGGCTCAAATGTCCTGCCTGACCATACCAAACAGCAAGGGCATAATGCCAGAATACACCATGGAGCGCAAATGCCACATGATCAAGACACAGGACAAGCCATACATCAAGTTCTATTTCGTTGACCCTAAACACTATCCAAAACATGACATATTCAATGGATTCTTCACCAAGCCTAAGCTGGCAGTGTTTTGTGGATCTGAAATATCTAGACCAATACAGCAGAATGTGATCTTTGTGGGAAGTATGTCTATCAGGACATACAACAGCATCTCAACAACACCACCACAAAAGAACACCTGGACAATTGTGTCAATGGACCAGACAACACCACTGTTCATACACATTGGGCCCACAGTGTATGCATCTGTCTACACTGGAAATGCTGTCTACAACGTCAACCCCAGCACCACCATGCTGTTGCCAGATGGCAGCTGCAAGATTGAATTGACAATGAAGTGAACAACTGACAAGACAATTTGATCACATGTTTGTATCTGAGTACTGTATCCACTCTGAATATACAAACAAAACCACACAAAAATGTTATTGATATACAACCTGTCTTTATTGATATATCTGACATAATTATGTACTTTGAATGGTATGTGTATTTACCAATGTTATTTAATATTTCAAAATCACAATAACTTGATGATTACAATAATTATACCAATGTTATTTGATATTTCAAAGTACTTAAGTTAATATTTACAATGACTTACAATGTTATTTGAAATTTAACTTGCTATTTACAACAAGAAAATTATTTATTATATTAAATAGTTTTATCTTAATGTAAATAATATTACAAAAGATCATGTTGAACATACCTATTATGAAAACCATGACTACTTTAAGCATTATACAAATCATGAGAAACATGATACTGTGACTTGCCTTGTGTAACAAGAGGAGAGTCCTTACCATACAAATTGGTAACAATTGTATAAATGCTAAGAAAAAAAAAAAAAAACCAAAAAAACCTATAAAAATACAAAACCAAAAAAAAACTATAAAACTACAAAAACACAAAAAAAACAACCTTCTTTTTTGTTTTTGTATTGGTTGTTATAATACCTGTTATATTAATATCTAAATGTCATTGGCTGACCTATATTTTGTGGGCACATTTCCATTGGTATTTGAGGTCCCATACGTAGTTGAGGAGGACATCCAGGAGTAATTTGTGGTGCTACACACATAGGCATTGGCTGTGGTGGAGCAGGTATTAATTGCATTTGTGGAGATATTGGAACAGCTGGTATAACAGTCATATGTGATACTGGATTATTATATTGCATTTGTGGCGTTTTAATTTCATCAGATCTAGTATACAAATGTCTGCCATAATCTACTGTATCTGTACCTAAGGTTGTTCCTGGACTATCTTCCAGTTCAATTTTTTGTCTTCTTCCAGAATCAGTACGTGTTTGTTGTTCATGTTTTGTTAGAACAACATTAACATTACTTTTGCTTCTAGAATGTCCAATGCTTAAAGCAGTACTTCGAGATAATTCATGATCAGGCTGTTTGCCTGCCTTAGATCTTCCAGTAGTGCGAACAAGCGTAGCTGCTTGAGCAGATTTGGATAAGGATCCCGATAAAGCATTTGTATTTAATCTATTACCTTGCCCCAAAAGTCGAGCACGTGTTGTGCTAACTGTATCGTCAGACATGTTAACAGATTAGTGATCTAAACAAGTAACTAATCGATATATTAAATATGGTGGTAAATTATCAAATCTATCTTTGTATTTATGTAGTTTCTCTATATCAATATAAATACCTACTTTATCAAATATAAATTGTTGATACTCATCAATTGTTGTATCAGAAGCATGAAGTCTTAATGTTGCCCATTTTATATTAACAACTACTGCTATTAATATAAATAAAATAACTATTACTATTACAGCAAATAGTATTATTCCAAGCCACTTGTCTTGCTGATATTCGTCCATTCCATCTGTATTTCTTTTTGAGTATACTCTATAATTTTTCTAAATAATTCAATATTAGATAGTGTACTTAATTCCTTTGGTGTAAACTCTGTAGAATTTATTCCCAACAAATTTCTGAGTATTGGATCAACACCATATTGATTTACTATCGCATTTATTACAAAACTAACAATAGTCTCTGGATTCTCTGATCTACTCATAACAATTCCAATAGCAGTTAATAATGTAACTAATGGATCACAGTTTGATGATGACCATATAGAAGACATCATATTATAAACTGATCCTGCTAACATATTAACTAATTGAACAATAACTATTTTTGCAGAAGATAGAGGTTTCTTTTTATTTTTTAGACTAGTATTAATTTGATACTCCATAATAATTTGATACAATTTTCCGAGTATTCCATTATAAAAATATCTTTCTGGTGTATTTTCAAATCCAAATGGTAATAATCCATCTACAATCATTTTTGGTGTTATTGAATTTATACCAACAGTACTCATAAATGTCAGAGGATATGATATATCTTGATGTTCAATTATGTTTCTAACAGCTTCATGTATTAGCATTCCATCTAGAGTTGTTGATTGTTTTGTCCATTTCATCATAGAAACAATATCATATGTATCTCTTAAATTTTTTGCATCGGCCGCATCAATATAGTGATTAATATATTTAACCTTCATAGTCTTGAATGTACTTATTTCATCTTTAGTATATATTAATTCAGCATCAAGACCAAGACTGAGTGGTGTTGCTGCTACAATATCTGCAACTATTGAACATACTCTAGCATTCCTCAACATACAACTTGAAGCTCCTATAACAGATAACTCTCCAAATGAACGCGCCATTAAATGATATTGCGATCCAAGATATGTATCTGACATTTGTGTTAATATACTATATAGCGCACTAGATATTGCTTTCCTACGAGGAACACGCACATATTTTTTGCTATCTACTGTTGATATAGGTGTTTTCCATACAGTGTCATCGTCATCAATATACTGACTGAACATTATTAGATCCTTTGAATTAGGATCAGATTTTTCATAGTATAAACATATCATATTGCGTAATTGTTGTATTAATCGAAATCTTTCAGTGGATATATATGTAGCTAAAGATCCTAGAAGAAATGTAAAATCTGTTGAATAATTAAGTATTATTCTGATTCTCTCCATAGCATTACTAATCATTGTATGCATGATCTCCATATTTTTTGTACGTTCTGTAGAAATTGTTCTTGTTTGCATAACTACAAGCTGTAAATTTGTTGTTAAGTCATTAAATACTGGTACAATACGTCGTATCCTTTCAGTATTAGTATAGTGTTCAACCAAATCTATGGTATTAGTTGTTGGTGCCATACTAAGTGTTGTTGTTACTGTTGAATGTGGAAATAGTGGAGTAGAAGTACCAACTTGTAATACTAATGTATGTGTACCTGTACTTGCACGCTGAATGTTATGATAATTTGCTTCTTTTAATGTTGGATAATATCCCCAAATCTGAATATTATATTGAGAATGACCTTTATCAATAGTTGCTGTACGTATAGCACTATCCATAACATTTGAAGCATGTGTCATAGTTTCTGTTATTTTCCATGTTAGTCTGGCTTTAAATACACCGGTATTAGATTTACTGGACATAGGCGGTGTTAAACCTAAGATTTCCATATCTGATTTTTCTCCAGTTGGATACTTAGATACTAACTTTTCAACATGTATACCTAACATTGCTAACAATGAACTATAGAAAGAATCTGCTGTATCTCCACTAATCATACCTTTTTTTTGTTTTATTAATAAACTATGTTTGATTCCAGCTAATATAGCCAAAGCTGATGCCTTAAGATTACCTAAATGATCATCTATTAAACTTGCTACAACATATCCTTGTGTACGGGGTTCTTCATCATAGAATGTTAATTTAGAAGGTAGACCAGCAGATAATGTCTTACTAATTGTATTTTCTATCATAGCAGTGTCCATAAATGAATCATATATAAAATTATTTGGTTGTAAATTATCATGTAATTCAGAACTTCTACGAGTAAGATAGTTTGATGGTCCTTCTAATAGTTTTGCCAACTTAGAATCAGACTCATATATTTGATCTACATCATATTTATACATTTCATCTGGAGAATGAAGTACCATTTTAAATACATGTGTATCAGGATCAATTTCTAAATGATATTCTGGATTATCTTCTGTCAAAAGTACTTTAGAGTATAAAGTGACTATATCAGGAGCTTTTTCATTAAGTATATCTTGTGGGCAAATTCCAATTAGACTAAATTCTAGTCTGTTATCCTTTTTATTGCATGTAGGTTTGAACTTTTTTACTGCATTTTTATCATATGGTATGCCCATTGTTTGTAATGTAGTTTCTAATGCTTTACTATAGGTCTCATCTGATATATTTGTTGACATAATGCTTGTAAATAATTGTATAAAATTATATACAGAGTTAGGTTTAATAGATATATTTTATCCAATTGATTCTGCTTTAATTACACATTTATATGTTACAGAAGGCAGCGTTATTAGTTCTATATTTCTAGACAGATATATATATATAAAAAGATGTAAATTACGTATAGATATAGAAGAAATATCTGATAGTGCATTTACTTTAGCACAAGATAACAAAGTTATTTATAGTGTACAGAAAAAAAATAAACGATTACGTGGATCACATGTTAAACTTGCAAATCACAAAGACCAAGTTATAAAGTATATACAAAGATTAAAAGTAGCAATAAAGGCTCCAGTTTCATATGAAATTATTAATCAAGTATATCAAAGTATTAATTCTCGAAGAATACCAATATGTGGTTTAACAACAAAACATATTATAACAGCATTAGGATTAGATAGTGAATTATGGCATCCAGGAAGACTTGCTCAAATATTGCATATGGCAAAATATAATATACCTCTTGAATTTGACTCTAATATGGCAGCTGAAATTAATACCAAATATATTGATTGTTGTTTAATGTTGTTATCTATTCCAGAATCATCATCATTTAATATGCCTGATATTATTTCTACATTATATATTGCACATAAAAGTGAACGCATAAAATTATCAACTAAATTACAAGAATTGATTTTATTGTTGTCTTGTAGAGCATCTCCTACTAAGATTGGTAATACCCTTTCTATGTTCACGCATTATCATGCCCCAAAAACAAGTAACACATTTTATATATAATGACTTTCCAATAGTATTAATTACGGGTATAACTGATATATCTGAGTATATTCCACCCGAGGGCCTATTAGATGATCGTGATGTTCAGGCATGGACTACAAAAATACAAACATTTTTCAAAGATCATATGGAGCGTCCTATGCCAACAATGGTAACAATAGGACCAATTAAAAAAACTACTAAAGCTGGATCTCCAAGAATACGTACATTAACTGTACTATTTAATTTACCTTTTCCTGCTGAAAGTGCGCTGTACACCACTAGATCTCCTTTTGGATCATATAAATTTGTACAATTTTCTACAACTACAAATGTCAAAACAAATACTACTCTTATTTCTGATCCTTCTGTATATACTACACAAACTATGCGTAGAACATATATAACCTTAATTGAACCACGTACTACGGCATTACACAATGAAGCAGTAGATATCATTTGGGAAGTAGATGGTAAAGAATTAATATATAATCAAAAGAGTCCCATTAGAATTATGCCAGAAAATGAAGATCTTATGCATACTGCTTGGTCAAGATACATATGCTTAGAAAAGTATGATGGAATGCGTATGACTACAGTTTGTAATGCATCTTGGGAATTAACTACATATAGCCGCAGACATAAAATACTTAAAACACCAGATGTAATACAGAAAACATGTGATGTTATTGGTTCCATAACTAGTACTCCATTTGTTATTGAGTATGAGGGATATATGAATAATAATATTGCATCTCAAGCCGCTGCTAATATTACAGGAGGAAATTATGATGACATTTATTTTGCTTTATTTAATCTTGTTATTGGTGATTCATTAGATACACCATACCAAACAAGATTTGATATGTTATCATCCCTAGATTTACGTGATATATGTGACAATATTCATGTTGCCAAAAAAATTAAGTATAAAGAGTTTAGCAGTGTAGATGCTATCATTAAACATATTAAAGCTACTGTTGGAAATAAGACATACATAGATGGCTGTATATTATGGGATCCAAAAGAAACAGCTTCTATACCTGGTCATATTTATAAGTATAAAACACAGTTTATTACTAGAATGGAAGTAGAAAAACTTATTGTTAGTGAGAATAAGAAATACTTATTAGCAGAATGTATAGAAAAAAATACAGGAGTTAGGATTAAGTGTGTAGTAAATGGATTGGCTGTACAGAAGCAGCATTTGATTACTGAACTTTTGAACTCAGGTGAGGGGTATATTCCTCCATCGTTTAGAAGGGGTGTTGATGTTCGCCATTTTGGTAAATGTGGTCCTGACCTATATAGATTTGCTAATATACAATTATCTAGAACATCAGCATGTCCACTCGTGAGAGAGAGTTAACTTACACAGTAAGTATGGCTTATTATAATTCTATATTACCAAATATTATGACAAGAACAAGTAAAACTGTATATTATGTAGAATGGGCTAATGTTATTCATGGAAGTTTTGATAAAAATGTTGAACGATTATTTAATGATGGATCATCTACAAAATATACAAAAGAAACAAATAGAAGAGACCAATATGCATTTGGACAATTAGTATTTAAAGATTCTATTGAAACTGATATTTCTGATGTTGTACGTAATAAAGCTGTTATTTGTGAGCGTCATTATGGAAAGTTAGATATTGGTTTACTTGAAACTACACTTAAATATCCATTACCTAATATGGATATAGAAACGATAAAACCTAGTAAAATTGAAAAAATGTTTAAGGAAATTAGTACAAATAGTCAGCCATCTATTATGCCAACAATTGCTGTTGAATTATCAATAGATTCTACAGAACAAGATATAGACAAAACTAAAGAATGGCTTGTTACAGCCTTTGGTTTTGACTATGCTACTTTGTATAATAAGATTAAACATGTATGTTCAACAGAGATAACTGCAATGGAAAATGCATTAGTACCAAAACCAAAAACACTTGATTATGAAAATCTTACTAATCTTCTTAAAGAAGAAAGATATCCTTTGTTAATATCTCATAAGCCAAATGGATTTGCAGCAATTATGGTTGCTACACCAACTAATGGATATGTTATATTATCTGATGGCGGAGTATTAACTAATGATATTCCTAAAGATACTTCTCCTATACCTCATCTTATTTCTAAATCATTCATTAATAGAACACATCTGGTAATGCATGATCCAGAAATTTATCTTGTACACGGTGAGTTAGTAGAAGATATGTTTATCGTTTTTGCTACATTAACACATCCATTTAAATCTACACCTTGGCAAGCTATTTTTGATACAGACACTATTGAACATTTATTAGATAGATATAAACATAAACCAAAAATAATATTTAAACAACATGTAGAAGTTAATAATATGGATGACTTAAAAAAACCATCATATTCTACAGATGGATTAGTATTAACTGCTCCATTACCAAATAATTCATATAAAAGTATAAAGGTATTTAAAATTAAAGATGTCAAAGATAATACAGTAGATCTATTATATAAATCTGGACAGATGTTTTGTATGCATGCAAATAATTTACAACTAGCTATTGGCTATGAAGTTCCTGCAATGAATGTAGGAAAGCCATTACCTATTGATAATATGGCAGATGTACCATTACATAATGATGTTATTTATGAATGTCAAATTGATTCTGCGGGGGTATTATTTCCGCGATTTTCACGATTAGATAAAAAATATCCAAATAGTCTTCGAGCATTAATATCTTCATTAGTACATAATTCAGTTGATGAATGGTTAAAAATTTTAGGAACATCAACAACTGATTCTATGTATAAATGTACAAATAAACATCCTCATAGACCATTAATGAGCGGTAAAATATTTCATGTAATCAGATCTATGATTACTAATTTGCGTGATATAAGTGGTAAATCGGTTGATATTATTGATATTGGTGGAGGTAAAGTTGGTTATTCAAAAATTATTGGACAGACACCAGGTGTATCATCATATACAAACATTGATGCAAGTCGTAGTAGTCTTTTTGAAGGATTAGCAAGACTTATTGGTATTAATGCTAAAGCTATAGACAATAAAGTATTACCAGTAGATAAAATAGCTATTTGCCATGGATGTGTAGATAGTCCATCTACACTTAAACAATTAACTAGTCCTATCCAATATACAGGAAATTTAATATTAAGTATTTTTGCTTTAAATCATGGATTTGTAACTAAAGAAGCTGGTATTAATACTGTAAAACTTATTGGATCAGTATGTGTATCACTTGGACATGTAGGAGTTATTACGTATGAGTATGATAGAATAATTGATGATATGGTAAATGGTGTACTAGATTTAGATTATATAAAATTTACTATACATAAAAATCCTCGTCTTATTACAGTACATTTACCATTTGTAGAGGATACAATTGAAGAAGCAATGCTGCCACATCAGGAATTTGTACAACTTATGGCAAATGAAGGATTTACATTAATAAATCAAAGACCATTTCAATCTTCTTGTTTTGATAAAAAAACAAATAAAATTGTTAATGTAACTGCATTAAATTATATTTGTATATACACATTTACAAAATTATAATTTAGTGTTATTCAAGCTAAGTGATAAGTAGTTACGTAAAACTGAATGATTTAACATTTTTTTTACTTCTACTTCTGCTTCTTCTCTAGTTATAATCCATCCTGCTGGTACTCTAGTTTTAAGATATTCATAAATACCAGATGCTAATCGACTACTCAAGGCAATAGCAATAGGATTAATATTTTTAAATAATGATATATTTAGTGTTGTCTTAATCTCACTAATATCTTTATGTGTTAATGATGAAATATCTTTGCCCCAATATATACATACATCAACAATTCTTTTTAACAGTATTTCATATTCATATGAGTTATGTGCGTCTTCCCATTTTTTGTTTATTTGTATACGTAATGTATCTGTATCTTTAATGAATAGTAATGATGAAAAGGCATTATGAAGAGGAGAATTTACTGATAATTCAGTAGGTAAAGCCTTTTCAATGAACTCATTAATTGTGAATGGTCCAGCTATAGCTACTGGAGATATTCGTTCTTTAGGATGTGTTTCACAATCTTTAATAGCTGGTAATGTCATTAGTAAACGCATTTGATAATATATATTATCTTCTTCTATATTAGCTGGTATGGTTAATATATATAATGGTGCTTTGTGACCAATTTTTGCACCAATTGCTCTATTACGAAGATCCATCATACCAAATCTTGAACTAGCCATATCAAACATAGTTTCTATAGTATCTAAGCTAACTGTTACATAATTTACTTTTGTAGTCGATTTAATAACAAATTCACTAATCTGAACAGGAATTTTAATGAATGGTACCTTAATAACTATATTAGTAGAGGAGTCTTTTGATTTAATATCATATTGATATCCTAATTTATCAAAGGCAATAAGTAATTCTTTACTTAATCTACTAGCCATATTTATGTCAGAATCAATTAGTGATAGATTTTTACGCTACTATACTCAGAAAAGATTAAATGGAACAGAATTATTAAATGTTGCACCTAACCAATGGACAAAACTCAAAAGTAAAGATCCACAGCCACACATTAAATATATTGATCCTGCTACAAATACACATCAATATGGATATCTAATTAATAATGATGTTGATGAATTATCATATGGTATATGGGTATATAAATATAGTAAATCATCTACTGCACCATCTGGTACTATTCGTGTAGTTTCTGAATATTATGATCATAAAATAAATACAATTATACCAATAGCATATGAAAATGCTTTAGTTTATCATGTTAATATTATTATGGCACTAGGTGATTTATGGTTTGGATCATTTACAGAATCTATACCAGGAGTAGCTGGACCATTTACAGCAAATAGTCCAATAAGTGTAACATGGGATGAATTTTGTCAATGGCCAAAACCACTTTTAGATAAATCAATTATATCAAGTATGTTACCAGATAAAATAAAACAAGTGAATTCAGTAGAAACTAATGATCAATTCTATGTATGTATGAATAATTTATATCTTATTAATACAAAAGAATTACAACTTAATGTTGAACAATGGTCATTAGATAAATGGATGAAAAAAACATACATAGAACTTATAGATAATATACCAGAGTCTAAGATGAGTACACTTGTAGCAAGGGCTCCTACAAATATAAGATATTCATGGATACCTTATAATCATTCATCTATAATACCCCGAACCCAGCATCTTTTGCAGTATTTATAATGTCACGAATAGCTGACATATATGGTAAGGGATTATACATAGACTTTAACACTGCATTAATTTTTTCACTATGTAAATTAACATATGCTGATAATGATTGTTTATCTATAAATAAAAACATTAAAATATTTGGATCTATTTTATCTCCACTTTGTAATATATCATATAATGCCATTAATTTTGTAAAATTATCTTCAATATGATGGTCATTAGTAATCTTAAAAATAAGTTTATAATGAGCATCGCTCATAATCATTCTATTAATTATGCTATTAATATCTGTAAATGTTTCTAATAAACCACCAATAAGTATCTGCATTTCAGATACACCTTGTGGTGGAAATAATGCACAAATATCTACAACTTCATGCATATCTCCGGCTGGTACAAGCATTACGCGAGTATCATATACTCGTCGTTGATATGTTTGAAAATCTCTTGTAAGTGATGGTCTGGGAATTCTAGAAAGCCATTTTAATCCATATATAATAAATTGAGATTTAATCATATCTGTCCATTTATCTGTTACTTCTTCAACCCAGTTATTAATTGCTTCTGGATCTATATCATTACGTACTTTAAGTCCATTTAATATTACTTTATTATACTCTTCAACAGAATATAAATACATAGTAATACTATTACATATTGAATCAAGATGTTCAATTAGTATAAGAATAGTATTAGCTGTTACAAAATCATTATTATGTGCTAATAACCAATGTCTACTCCATGCTAAATATTTTATCTTATTAATAGTCATTCTTATAGATGTCATATACATATTTGTGTCAACATGTGAAATTTGCATTACACTTAATAAATCTAATGTTTTTGTTGATATAATAATTTTGAATATATGCTTGCACTGCGAAATAACGTCATTTATAGTATATTGTGTATCAATTGATTTTATTATATTCATATATTTCGCCATGACTACTAGCAAAGATAATGATACTGATAATGATATAAGCTTTTTAGACTTCTCTAGTCTATTACATGATTATCCAAATAGGTTATTTGATGTGTTATATAAGGAACAAATTCATAAATTGAATAAAACACATTGGTTAAGTATAGAGCGTAAAGGAAAGTTTGATGATACATTTATGATGATGGCAGGGGATGCACATAGTCAACGCACACTACTATCTAAAATTCTAATATTATTAGTTGCTGGAGATGAATCTGTATTTAATCAGGTTAATACTCCAACAGATAGTATGACTGGTGCACTACCAAGATCACGATATTACAAGGAATTTCTATCTAAGAAAGCATCTAATGAAATTGAACATACTAAAGAATATGCTAAATTAGCAAGATATTTCTTTAGTGCAGGTATAAATAATTTTACAACAGATATTGCAAAACATATGTATCCTGTAATTAAAGATTTTAAGTATGCAATGTCTCTACTTATTGATCCCATGAACACAATATTACCACCAGATTGGTCTATTACATATAATCCTGAAATATTAGGTGCTTTGTACAAAAAAAATATAGCTGTTCGTGAAACTATGAATCCTATTGCCATAGAAATACAGGAGTTAATTGGTATGCTTATTGTAGAATATAATATTCTTCCACTGATGATAGTATATATAATGGTAATTACAGATGTATCAATAAATGTTGATACAGAACGCCAATATAATATTATAAAAGATCATATTAAAGCTTTCAATGACTTCTTGTGCTGGGAACCATTGCACGATCCATCAGTACATCATAGGCATGTAAGTATTAAATTACCTACTTTATTTTCATCTAATAGTGAAATTTTGCGTGATGAAATGATTCATACAAATGGTAATGTAATCAGATTAGCAGAGTTACTTAATAAAATAACTCCATCAAATACACCAGCGGACCTTGATAGTATGCTTCATGCACCTGGTACACAAGAGAGGATAAATATGGCCGTTGAAATTATGAGAAATATTCTAAGTAGTGAAGTATCTAAAACAGAAATATTTAAAACATTTGACGCTAGATTACAGAGAAAATTAATTGCTGCTTGTGATATTCAATGGGAAGAAAATATTTATAATGGTAGTATGGAAGAAATTCAAGAAATAGCTCGTAAAGCTAACATAGATCCAGCAACAAGACTTGATAGTTTGATACGCGATTATTCAGCTAGACAAATGTCTGCTTTCCATGAAGTTGCTACATATACATATGTAAATACTATTGATAAAGGTCGCCATATATTCCCACATTATTATTAATTACAACATTTTATAGATAGAAGCATACTATAAAGATGTCATTTACATTATTCCCATCTGGTATTAAAGTAATACGTGGAATAACTAATAGTGTGCATTTAACCTCTTTGTTACGTATTACTGCATCAGATATTGACAATACTATCATATTTCATTATTTTAATGGACCAAGTACAGATTCTTTATACACACACAGACTTATTATTAAAGCTACAGAAGATAATAAGATAACAAATATGGATATAGTAATACATAGAGACGGTCTTTTAAGAATGATTGAGACTAAACATGTAAATGCTGTTTTATGTGAAGCTATATTTATTGAAGGCCCAGATAATTTAACGGTTAAAGTAACAGATGGTAAATCAGAAAGTATTGCAACAGAATCATATGTACCAACAAGTACATGTGTAATACCGATTCAGGAAAATATGAAAACTTTATTATCACGACTATCAACACCAGATATGGTATTAGTTATTAAAGATAAAGGAGAATCATTAACATTTCCTGTTCCTCCAACACGGTATAAAAATCCATGTACATTAATATATAACAAAGATTTATTAACCATTATTACAGATAAAATATATACTATTAAGATTAAAACAACACATCAAGGGAGTGAATTTATACGTCAAGTTGATTTAATGCATTATATGGCAATATGTGATACATTAATTAAGTTTGAGTCAAAGTTTACAACAATTACACAATATATTCTTGGATCTGATTATTTAGTAACAAAACAAGAAGTTACACCAGACCAAGAAAGGCCACTTATATACGAATACTGGATTGTAGTTGGAATTAAAAAAAATTTTTAATTTTTTATTTATTATTCTTATAATATTCATACATATTACTATAGCTGTAAATACGCTTAATGTAGTTGTAGTCATAGTCGCTTATAGGTACACTTATATAATATACTTTATGTATATTTAGTTAATATTAGTATAATAATATATGGATATTATATTAATATTTACTGAATAGTTTATGATATATTAATAATACTTATATTATAAACCACTATAGCATATTATATATATAATGTATATATGAAGCTGAGTAGAAAAACTGACATGTAATATATATGTATGTACATATAGTATTATATAGAAAAGGAGGCGAGTAATAAAAAAAAAAAATATATTATTGTATGCATATATATATATATTATGTATATTATTGTAATTGTGTTGTAATTGTATATATATTTAAAATACTTAACATCATTGCGATAAATAATAATATTAATTTTTTCTTTTTTATGTGTTAATATATTATTAATAAATTTTTATTATTTTTATTTAAATAATAATATATTGTTATTTATAGCCCCCCCCATCCCTTAGATTGTTTAGGCAAATCGCCCACAAATTATAGTAAGTCCACAATGTCCTCCCCATCCCCACATTAATGCCTTAAGTTGTACTATGTGATAAGATGTTGTGTTCACAGACTGACAAAAAATGGCTAATTGTATATAACTGTTATTTGTGCTAGTGCTATGCTTTGCATTTACATGTTTCATGATGGATAGTGCTGAATGTTTAATGAATTATGTATGTACATATGTAAATATTTTCTACTGGTGCTAGACTTGGACATTAATTTATAATACAAAATATAATAATTAATTAAATATTAATTATATAAACAACGTCTTTTGTCTTCCAATTTAAAATGTGGCTTCAAAAATATCTTTTCGGAATTGGGCACAAAAAAACATTTTTTATAATGTATTATGAATAATATGATTGTAAGTTATATATATATATATATAGTAGAAATTTGAGATCCGCCCAAACAAAATGTAGGAATAAATAAGTACAAGTCCACGTCATTTATATAACCCTTATATCATAATAGTATTATTATATATGGATATATATATATCTGACGCTATTATATATAACACGCTATAATGCTATGGGTGGTGTGTTATATATTTTATTATATATATATCTACTTTTAGACCGGGCCCTAAGAGAATTATATAATAATAATGTTATGACATATATTTGTAAATAACTATTGTGCCTTATCTTTCATACTGCCAAAAATACTCAGGAATTAGACGGGTAAAAAAAAATAATATAAGTATATATAACAGACCATATACTTATATTATTTAATAAGTAGTTAACTCTTTATATTATTTAAGTGTTAAAAGTGGCTTCAAAATTACATTTTAGGCTCTGGGCATAAATTACTTTTTTTTTTTTAGTTAATTGTAGATCAATATGTCATCAGGAAAAACTCCCCTTCTGTACATTACGCGTACAATTCAAGACAAAATTGTGTTATCATTTGGGACTTATGTTTATGGTGAATTGTTTATGGTATCAAATACAGAACAGTTTATCAACAGCATAGTAGATAAATTTCCAAATGATCATATGATATTGAAGGTATCTAACAAATATCTCTTGTTCTATGCATTTTCATCATATCAATCAAAGGTATTTACACAAGATGATTTTGGACAGCGTTCAATCAAAGTACGTGGATGGGGCATAAATGATGTACAAATACCACAATATCTTTGGCATCCTATTACTGATAAGTCATCATCTTTATCAAAATCATCGCCCTTATCATATTCAAGAAGTACAGACAACAAACAACAAATGGAAGATGTTGACTATATTATTGACTCACTATGGACAATATCATTTATGAAGAGACACTTCTTTCAATCTTGCCACTCCTGGGTATCCCATAGTATAGATACAAACAAATATACATGGAATGTTTCTGACTGGTATGTAATGATTGACAATCTGTTCAAAACAGATACAAAGTCATCTATTCGCAAACAACTGCCAGTTGTATTGCGTACTTCATGTGAAATGGATACTCATGACAAACAATTGATGAATATATGGAAGCCTCCTGTATCAATCATTGCTAGTCGTGGTCCAGTAAAGGATCCACTAAATGACACAACACTAGTGGACTTTACTAGAAAATACAAAGAAGAGCATATAGATGATAACAACCCACCAACATTACAGTTAAACAAAGACAACAAATTGTCCAAGATGGTTCCTAAAAAATCTGATACTGTCTATGTATCTGGACCATACATTGCTCAAAGTACTCAAGTACTTGATTTAACAACCAGTACATCTGCTAAGGATACCATGACCATGACCATGACAAGTACATCATCTAAGTACAAGGATACAATGCCATTAATACAATTGGTAAAAATGACAAAAAACTCCAAATCTCAGCCACCAAGTGTAGAGTGTGCAGTGACTAATCCAATGTTTGAGCAATCAACTAAAAAAAGATTTCAACGTGCTAAATCTAGTGACAAGGGCTCTGGATATGGACATCTAGTCGCGTTCAACATTCTAGAAAAACCCTTGCTACAATGGTTTAACTCTGACACTGATCTGACTACATCCTTGCCACTGATTGACAAAAATCTAGGCAAAAGAAAAAGAGAAGAACCAGTTGTAAATCCAACTGTACCTATATCTATCCCAAATACTGTCTTTCAGGAAACTACTAAGAAAAGAAAAGTACAGGTGCAGGCGCAAAAAGACACACTATACAAGTATGATTCACTAACAGATCAACTGGACAGTCTGATACAAAGAAAACAAAAACTGATACAAATTGATGTACAAACTATCCAACAAAAAAATATTATCAACCCACAAACTTCAAAAAGAAAATCTGCAAAAGTGATGGTTCCTATACAATTTAAAATTACAGGAGGAAGAAAACAACCACAATCTGTATTAGACATACTAACAAAGAACAATGCATCTCTGGGTGTACCACTGTGTACATTACAAGACAATCTTGTCAATACAGAAAAGGCAACCATTTTGGATGTTACAATTGTTCCAAGTATTGATTCTTTAGACTGGATCAGTATCAACAAACCAGTTATTGGAACAACATCAACTAACTATTGTCTTAATCCAGCACAAAGACAAGCTCTCCTGGACATACTCATGTACAACATTGGATGTGATCAAAAACCCATTGATATGGTGCCCATAGTTAAGTCTGTGTCTGTTCTTGAAACATACGCTTGTCTTGCAGAAATTCTTAACAAAAGAGATGTAAGCCAAGCTGCGCCAGTAAATTCTTTTAATCCACACAGCATGTTCAAAAACTCAGTGTCAACAGTTGCATCTGAATTGCTACACAAAACTACATTTCTGCTACCAAGCTTAATGCATGCAGTAGATCCAGATATGGACAACACACCAATAATGTTGCCTAAATCTTTGTGGAAAAATATCAACAAAGACAACACAATAGTTAAATCCTACAAGCACATGATGCTGCCACCACCAGATACCATTCCAGATGACTATTTTGATGACTCAGTTGACAGATTGTTGATACAATCTGGAGATGCTTCAAGAGGAGACAGATATACACATGAAATGAAAACAGCACAGTTTGATAGTATATCATCACATTATGTGAAGTACATAGATCCTCCAAAGATAGAGGAACTGTATGATAGTTCTGATAGAACTGTATCTGCTGCAGATGGTATGGTTGTCTTTGTATTATTAGAGGATAACAAAGAATCACCAACAAAAGTTGTATCAGAATATGAGTGTTTACATCCTCTAGGAACAACTCACAGAGATAACCTGAACTGGGAAGTTCGTAAACGACAAATCAAAGCTCTGCAAAATATATCAGAAGAATACATGGATAGAATCACCAATGAACCACCATCACCCAAACCAAAAATAGAGTTAAAGATAGTAAACTTTACTAGATTGAATACTCTTCCACCAAATCCTAGAGGATTCCACAGAACCAGGAAATTGAGTATAAGAACATCTGTCAAAGAATTTGCTAAATCTGTAACAACACCACTAGTTGTTACAACAAACCCAAAACCCAAACCAGTCTCTTTCACAGTCACTAAACCCAGCAAAGAAGATGTGTATGACTTCAAAGATACTGATAGTGCTACATCTTTTGTACCTATCAAGATGCCCAGCATCAAGCCCAAAATCAACCTGTCCGCTAATGTTACACCAAAAATGTTAATTGGTTCTAAACATGGACTCCAATACAGTAGTCTACTACTTCCTGACTCAGATGACTCATATGACTCTGCTTCAGATGCTGATGCAGAAGTTAAACCTACCTGCAATCTAATACTTAGACCCAAACTACAACTCAACATTAAAAGCAATGTTCAACCAGAGGTTAAGAAGAAAGGTAGAGTTGAAATTGAAGACACAACAAGCCCACCTAAAAAATGCAAAAAAGATGACTATGTGCAAGATATATGTACAGAAGATGCTTATAGTGATATAAATGTCATTGATCAAGCAGAGTACAGTATTCCAGAAGACAAGAGTTTGAATACATTATCTTCTGAAAGCATACAGGAACTAGATTCAAGATCTGAATTTAGTATGAATCAAAGATCTACAGTTGATGTGAGCAGTTTTCAAACATCAATGGTTTTGCAAGATGTCACTAAAGTCATGTATGAAGACATTATAGAAGATGATGAGAACTTCATGTTTGATGATACATTAGGAAGTGACAACAGCAATGACACAAATATGGAAGTACTACAACACACTGATGGAGATACAGACAACAGCTCTGTTGAAAAAGAAATCTCAAAGCCTGTTACTATGTTAACACGTAGTAAACCAGAAAAGGCAATATCTGTAGAAACACAACAGAAAGATTTGGATAAGATGTTTCCAACTATAAATGATAGTCTTGTGGACATCTTTGGTGAAGAAATGCTGATGGTTATAGATAAACTATCACCATATGATATATCAACTTACACTAGCACAGCTGTGCTACCAAATGTCAGTTTGAAAAAGACGTTGCCAGTCGCAACTCCAATTTCAACTCCAAGCAGTTCTACTAAAGAACAAAAAGAACATGACACACAAATAGATGACAAAGAATATACTGCTATCTAGATCTTAGATATATTCTATGAATGTATTCATTATTTTAGTCATATTAATGATAAATATGTCTTACCTTGATGCCACCACTAAAGAAATTGTTGACAAGAAAATAACAAAAAATATAGAACGCACAGTTTCTATGGATTGTATGTATGATGAAGATGATATGCAATGTTTAGACACCTTAGATTGTTTAAACAATTTACACATCGTAGATGAAGAAGATTCTGCACATGTTGTTAATGATACAGCTACACTACATGTTGTTAATGAAATAGCTACATCACATGTTGATATATTTGATGGCAAAAAAATGATAGAGACCCTTCCTGAAGTACCCTTTAGTGTTAAAAATAAAGGTACTGATACAGAGATGGATGATATAGACATTGATAAAACATCAAATGTTGATAAAGTTGATTTATCAAACTCAGATAAAGTTTCAACAAATATGCCCAAATCAAATAGTATTGCACTATGTAGAATATGTGGAAAACCTATTGTATATATATAAATCAGTAGAAAATATACTTTGTTTAAATAAAATACATATAATGATATACTTATATATGTATTTACAATCATTATTTTATTCATTATATTAGTATACACTTGCAAAATGTCTGATAAAGATTGTGCACGTGGTCCCAGCAGAGAAGAATTGCTTGCTATCCAAAGTATCTACAAAAATCCATCTCCTACAAAAAATCCACCTTTTGATATATTTTCAACAAACAATATAACAATATCACTCAAATATGGACGTATTGTATTAGAATTACCCAAAGAAGAAGATGATTCACCTATTTTGAGATCTGCTCTGAGCAGAAGATCAGTGGAGATAATTGCATTTTGCCCTCTTGAAACTTTGGACATGTATAAGCTCATTTCAAAAAGGGGAAAACACTGGAGTGGATACATTCATATTGGATCAGAGATACATATCTTTGGCGAGACAACATGTCAGTTTATCTCTGATCTAAAAGCTGCATTGAACAAACTCACAAGTGTTGAGTATTGCAATGAAAAGAATGAAAAAATGACTATTTTGTCAAAATATTGCTATGTAGAACATCCAAAATACAAGACATTGTATTCCAAATCTTGGGAGTATGCATCCTCTGTTGAATATATAAAATACATGAATTCTCTGAAAACCTATCTGTGTACAAGAGATACCAACAGATGGAGATATTACCAAGGCTTAGTAATTTCACCATAGCTGGTAATATTGATATAGTACTGAATATGTATTCACAGCAATATTAATTAATATGTACTATTTATGATATATAGATGTAATACCATTTAAACTGAATCACTAGAGATGACTAGGTATATCCATAAATGTGTTGGTAATAAACTAGATAACCCATCGCTAAATTCTATCACTTGTGTTTATCAGGTGTTACTTTTTTATTTTTTATTGTTTAATGTAGTAGTATCTATTAAGATGCCTAATTTGCCGACTATTTCACCATTGACTTTCACTAGTCACCATGAACCACATAAACTACAAAAAAGTCTCAAACAAGAACTAAATATTGCAGCAGCATTAAAACATATAAATCCAATACCTATCACCATTATTCATACTGGACCAAGACACTCATGGCTAATATTAAACAAAAAAGCCAGCTTCAGAATATTTATTATTTCACCAGATCCAACAAATATAGTTATCAGAGCAAGAGAATTTCCAGTACCAACAATATTGCTACAAATAGGATCTTTTTGGTTCGTAACTGAATCACCATCTCCACCTCAAATAAATAGCATAGCTTTGCTAAAGTTAAAGCAGGAGTCTATACACTATGCTACACCAAATGGTGCTGCATTCAGAATATCACATCATCAGTGGGGATATGGTGGATCAAATAAGTGTGGACAACTTCCATCTTTTCCTGTTCAAAATCCAGATGAAGAAGTAAATAGTTTGATACTACATGGAATGCTTCAAACTATATATCCACGTCCACATTTTGACTATAGACGATTGTGTAATCTTAGTGAATAAGTATATCAATATGATATATTATTTTTTTATGATATTATTTATAATTTAGATCAATATGGATTATTCCTATACTTTCTATCAGCCTAACTCAGGCAGATACTTGGAAACTTATGGACAAGATGTATACAACTACTGTGAACATCATATGCATTTAATACGGCAACGTGTAGAGAACTATAGTCATCAAATACATACTGAAAAAGTACAAGACAAGAATATCATCAAGATATACAAGGACAAAATTATTGGATTAGTACTGAAAACACCAGATGGAATAATAATGCCAATATTTGATAGCAGCAAGTGCTTGGATACAATGATGTCTTGGCAAAAGATAATAACAGTGAATACTATACTTCTCAACATAGCAGGAGTATATCATATGGTTGGACTTCTCAATACTTGTCATGAAAATAGTTTGCGGAGGTTTATCAGATCTGAATGCAGCATTGAGTATGATGGTGGATACTATGGAATAGTACACATAGAACGCTCACTATGGACAGCTGATGCAAGATACAAATTCCTAGAAGATGGAATACGCACAGAAATTGGATATGATGGGAAAATAACAAAAGATACACCCATCATAATATACACAGCAACACCAGATAGAAAAGAAAAAATGGAAATTATTATCAATCACATACGTCTCATAAGATGGAGTGAATTCAGTTTGATAGACGGCATTGATCTGGTAATACAGAGACGTCTAAAGCCCAGACAGTGGCCAGTGAGTTGGCCAGATAGACCATCAGAACAAATAGGTAGAACAACAAACCTTGTTGGACAATTATATAATTATCCATCTACAAATAGAGCACATACTAACATATATGCTTCTCCTGAACTTCCTAAACCAAAACCACTACAAAGTGCTGCAATAGCTTCTACTTATAACATGTGGCCAATGTCGCGACCAAAGTCTGAAAGGGATAACAAGTTCATTGCCAAACATGGAACTATACAAAGTAGTTATAGGATACCACATACTTCACAACAAGAAGCTGGCAGCTCAAACATGATATCTATATCGATAAACAAAGACCACACAGATGACGATAACAATGAGGACCATGAGTGCCATGATGAATCTGATAATGAGAAGTTTAATGAGTCTAGTAATGAAAAGCTTGAAGATCCTACCAATGAAAATTGTGAAGAGTCTGAAAATGAAACTCTTGAAGATCCTGAGGACAAGAATCTTGAAGCAGATGAAACTGACAATGTTGAAGAAAATATTGATGAATCATGTATGTATTATTATGAAGAAGAGGAGCAAGAGGAGAATGAAAATAGTGTATGAAAATTAAATTAGTTTCTAATTAGATACACTATAGATAACAGAGACTTTGTGTAAATCTTAAACATATGTATATTGTCTATTATAATAATTAATATTTTTTATTATATTTGATATAATAGAAATATTGTTACAAACTATATATTGATAATAATGGAAATAAATTATATTAATGAGTTAAATAATCATATAAATGATATAAATGAATATATAAGAAAAGATACCATTAATGGATCAATTAGGCCAATGCCAGATAATTTATTTAATAGATATTTATCTATGGATCCATTTGTTGAAAATAGAGCTGATAATGGTATATATATATATCAATCACAGTTTGAAATAATGATGTATATATATATACCACTAAGTATTCTTAAAAAATTCCCTGCAAGGATATTACAACAAAAAAATTCAAACATTAAATGCCGTAGATATAAAGTACTTTCTGTATGTACTAATTCTTATTTAGCAAAAACACGTATGCAAAATATGCTAGGACTAAGAACAAATGATATATATAATAGTGTATATACAAATGTTTTATGTATTGGTGATCATTATTATGGTATATATTCACCAGAGAATATTGATACAGATATATGTATTTTCTATCAAACACAAGAATATGTACTTACAATATCATTGCTTGGATTTTCTGATCTAATTATTAAAATGCCTAGTATACATATTACACAAAATAAGCATTTACTAAATGATGTAGTAAATAATAGTTTATATGATGTTGCAGATATACTAGATGAACATTTATTTGTATTTAATTTACGTGCTGGTAATCTTATTGGTTGGGATTCTAAGTACTGGTATCATGTGCCTCGATTACCTCGGCGTCGTAGAGAAGAACTTTTATGGAATGATCATGATTATACAAATAGAGAATGGTATCCATACTTTCATAATATTAATTGTATGACATTTTCACAAGTAAAAAATATCATTGGTACAAAAGGATCAATGCCTATTAGATATCAGTTTGTAAAGGTTTTTTAAGTTAATAATATTAGTTTAAATATAATTTCAATAAAACTATATTATTAATATATTATATATTAGTAATAATGTCTTCATATCCAGTCACGGAATTCACTGCTCATCACAATTATTACAAGGAAAAGTGTATTAATAATATCATACACAAACGGCCACAATGTATCATAACAACGCCAAAAAAAGATATTGGACTATGCTTGTACCATACTAGTCCAAAGCATATGTATCTGGTTTTGAAAGGATTAATTGCATGTCCAGTCATTGCATTTGCTACTGGTATTGAGGAGTTTGGTGTACTCACATATAAAATATCTGGTAAAGTGTTTGTACTGCAAATAGGAACAATGTTCTTCATGTTTCCATACCATGATCCAAATATACCAACTACAATACATACCATGCACAGTTCAGGATTCTCAATCAGTATAGTAGATTCATTCAACAGTACTACTGTGATTATGCCTACTTCATGGTGCATGTTCAAGGATCCTCTGAAATTTGGATATACACCAGTGATACTGTCACATGCAGCAGAAACTGATTTGGTCATTACACACTACATAATGACAATAGACTATCCATATGTAGAAGGAGAATTGAAAACATTATTTGCAAATGGTGACAATATGCTTAAATTAAAAAAATAAACCTACCTGGTTTTTTTTTTACAGTCAGTATGGTGTATAATATATTGGATTTCTTTATTTTTTTATAGTAACTAGTACAAATACATTTATTATCTATAATAAATTATTTTTGTTTAACTAGCATTAACCACTTATAGTTAAAATCACACGATAATAATATAATAATAAAGAATATTATATATAATATTTATAATCTTTAAATAAATACATAAACTTATTTATTTAAGACAACAAATATTATAATACTGAATGTACTATAATAATTAAAAACTTATAATTTAATTTTTAATATAGTAAATTTTAACAACATGTCAGACTATGTACAAAGCATTCCTAGTATATCTGATAATGCAAACAACACCAGCTATGTATGGATTAAAATTCGCAATAGCGATTTAGCTACATCTGAACAACCCATAAAGGCAATCACACAATATATTTTCTTTGTTAAAAGAAATTTTCAGTTATGGATCACAAACAACAAAGAAGAAATACCAAAGCCCAACAACATTTATATATTTGACAAACCATCCTTTATGAGTGTGGTGATATTTCAAAGTACAGAATGGGGTCTAGTATTATTCATAAATGATGAATGCTATATGATTTATGGTGTTTGTGAGACCTATGATGAAGCAAAACTATGGCAGCAGTATATACCTACTATTACAATCATTTTACGTATTGCTGACCGATATCATATTATTGGGGCGCATACCAAAAAACGCAGAAGCACATTGGAGTCTATAAAAACTAACAAATTAGAGATAAACTACTACAGCAAGAGATATGGCAACATAATAGTTCCATATACATTGTGGTCATTAGAGGGAGAACAAAATTTTAACGCTATATTTCCCATATGCTCAATTGAATCTCCACCCTATAGTACTGAAGTCACTACTTCTATATTGAGTATTAAGCAAAATGAATGTGGCAAACAGTCTGTTGGATATCATACTATAATCAAACACATGGATCTGATACATTGGTCTGCATATACTGCTATTAAGGAAGCAGCTAGACAAACTATATAGTATTTTTTTTTGTAAGTTATGACTAATAATACATATTTTAATCATTATTTATTAATATTGTGAATTTTAGATATACTTCAATATGTTGAAGTTTTGCGTTGACAGTGATGCTGAAATAATACGTGTATCTGCTGACAATGAGTTTATTGGAACAATAGACAGAATTGTTAAATGGACAGAATTAAACAAAACTTTCTCTCCTATAGTCAATGGCAGAGTGGCAATTATTATAGGAGACTACATACACTTACTAATATTGACCTGTAAAAGGAAATATAACTTGTCAACAATGACAATGTTTGGAAAACAAAATACAATAATAAATTTTGATCCAGAAGAAATACTGAGAGGACAACTTACCATGGGCTGTGGATATGTGGAAGTAGGTGGCAAATACATATGGGAACAAAAAGCAATAGATGTATCACAGATCATATTTCCCAAACTATGGAAAACATCTTTGTATGATGTTCAAATATGTGGATCAATCTTTCTAAGAGAAAGGTTTAGACACTTCATAGAAAAATTGCAGATGAGTGTTCTTGGCCTTTGCAGATCAGTTGATACGCCGCCAATAGAAAGTATATCACTTGACATTCCTATATTACCAATACAGCCACATACATCAATGATAATTGAGTCTGAATACATTAGACTGTATGATGTATCATCTGACAAGAGTTTGATATTATTGGAAGGAGATATCAAATCAGCTTCTGAAGCAGTATTTGGTACATTTGATGTACATGAAGAATCAAGATATGTAAAAACATCAAGTGTATCACAATCTACAAGGTCAACAAAAAAAATACCAATATCTAGAAAAACAATTTCAAAAAATAAACCAATAATACTGAGGAATAAAAGTATACCAAGAGTAACGACAGTATCGTTAAAAAAACCAACATCATCAAAACCAGTATTACCAACTGTGTCAAATGTACCAGAAGTAGATCCAGACTCAGAATCAGACTCAGATTCAGAATCAGAAGTAGATCCAGACTCAAAATCAGAATCAGAAGTAGATCCAGACTCAGAATCAGAAATAGAAGTAGAAGTAGAAGTAGTACCATCACCATCATCACCATCATCACCATCATCAAAAATACCAAAAACACAAAAAAAATTAACAACACCAATAAGAACGCTTTTAGGATGGACTTCAAATAAACCCAAACCTATGTCAAAAAGAACAAGATTGAGAACACCAGAAATTTTGAACACACCAGAATTATATGAAGCATTAAAAAGTATCACTAGACCCAAAAAGCCTCCATCACAAGTTCCTAAAAAAGTATATAATACTAGTCAAAACTATATAAGCACCATCCTCTCTGATAAAGATTAATATCAAGAAATTATGACTATATATTTATAACTATTATATATATTTTAGAACTATCTATCATAAAAATGGTAACTATATCTTTAACTTATGATAATAATATTGATGAAACATATTTAAATACAAATGAAATATTAAGTTCTATTGCACTTGCTATGGGTATTCATCAATATTATTGGAATAAAGATAATATTCCAGATATAGATCCACCTACACAACTTGGTCACTTATTAGAATGTATTAGAATTTGGACAAATAAAGAAATATATTCTATGAATATATATGCTGAAAATGAGTATAAATGTATGAATATATATAATGCTATAGCTAATGAACAATATCCAGCACGATTATTATATCCATTATTAGGAAGAGTATGTATTATTCAAGCATCTTTAATTAGATTATATAATATTTAATATATTAATATTTTTATATTTGTATGTATTAATAGTATTATAGCAACATGGCGGCTATTAGCACTCATATTGAGTCTATGTGTGTACCATATTCATATATTAATACAAATCCATATATAAATGTCAACAAATCTATAGGGATTGCTTTGTACAAAGGCCGCATCATGCTTTACAATGGTATAATACCCATTGGTGCCAGTAGCAGAACATCCATCAGATACTTTTCTCCTTTAGTTGGTGACAAGTTCATACTACTACAAATTGGAAGCCATTTTATTGAATTTCAAATATTATGGGGCAATTTGACACATAGTCAGTTAGTAAAGATGCTCAATGATCTGAATACACCAATCATAGTATACATGAATCAATCTACGCCAATACACGTAGAAAAAAATCTTTACAAATTATTGACTATAGAAGACAATATAACACAGCAACTATTACCATCAAATGATTCTAACAGACTATGGTATTTACTTCAGGCTTGGGTACATACAAAGCCTGATTTTGGATGCAATTGTGCAGAACACATGAAACAACACCCACCTCCACCACTTGATTCTGGCACAATAGTATCTTATACAACATAAGTAATCTTTTTTTTTTTTAATAATTATATTATATTAGTAAAATGATTGATATAAAATCAAGGATCCAATTACAAAAATAGGAATACTAATTTTATATCTGATCTGGTAATGAAGAAGAATTTGTTGCCACAATAATCATGATTATATATGGTTCTCCAAAGACTTCCAATTTGCACATACAAATTGATGGACATATAATTGGACATGTTATTGGCATCATTACCACAAAGGATATAGATGAAAAAAAGTTTCCATCAACATTTTCCAATACACAATGTATTGTAATTGGTACTTACTGCTTGGTAATACATTCACAACCAAAGCACGCCTATAGTCGGCTATTGGTCAGCAGGTTGTATGACATACAAGAAACAACAACTAAATATGTGGACTGTAAAATGTTGATTCGCTGGAACTACCACTATATTGAAGCAGAAAACAACTTCAGATGGAAACTATGCACTGGCCTAGATTTCATACATATGCACAAAGATTCAATGGACTACTATCCCTGTATTGTACCCATCATGAATGAGATCAAATATGATGCACCATGGATGTTCCAGTATGGCATTCCAGATGAAGATCTGTATGGACCACCGCCACCAGCAAATAGCTTACAACTGCATAGATGGAAATTTTGGATTCGCAAACAGTACATGATTCATCTTGACAATGCAGACAGAATCAGAAAACACAAATTATTACCTTTGGGATCTTTGGCAACAATTAATATAAGGTGGAGCACAGAATGGAATATTTACTGTCAAGATCTGTTCATGGGTAAATTCACGAACAGTACTAGTAAACAGCCACGTGAACCAGGAGAACTAGAAACGTCAGAAGATTCATCTGGTGAGATAGATACAAAATATAGGCATATTATCAGTACACCTGTTTCCTCAACAGACAACAATGCAGACAACAATGAAGACAACAATGAAGACAACAATAAACCTGATGAAATACCTATGTACATGGAAAGTGGTAGAGACACTCATAGAAATGCCAGCAAACGTATCTACTACAAACCTACATACATCAAGGATTACTACAAATTTGGAAACAGATCTGACAGATCTGGTATCATTGCAAAAAGAAATAGAACTGAAAGTAGAAGTTGGAGCAGAAGCAGAAGCAAAAGCAATAGTAAAAGCAAAAGCAAAAGCAAAAGCAGAAGCAGAAGCAAAAGCAGAAGTATGAGCAGAAGCAAGAGCAAAAGCAGAAGCAAGAGCAGAGGCAGAAGTATGACTAAAAGCTGGAGTAGCAGAAGTAGAAGCAAGAGTAGAAGTATGAGCAGAAGCAGAAGCAAGAGCAGAAGTATGACTAAAAGCAGAAGCAGAAGCAAAAGCAATAGCAATAGCAAAAGCAGGAGCAGAAGCAGAAGCAGAAGCAATAGCAATAGCAGAAATATGACTAAAATCTGTAGCAGAAGCAAGAGCAAAAGCTGGAGCAGAAGCAAGAGCAAAAGTGATACTAGGAGCAGAAGCAAAAATAGGAGCAGAAACAGACACACTAGCAGAAGTAGGACTAAAAGCTGGAGTAGCAGACCCAAAAATAGGAACAGGAGCAGAAGCAATAACAGCAAGAGAAATAGAAATCAATATGTTAATCCAAGAAATAAAAGACACACCAAAAGAACTAGATATGCCATCGATTGTAAAGGTGATCGGGTAATAGAACATTGGACTAAGGATACCGGCAAACACAGAGGAAAAGGTATATACGCTCTCAAAGACAGACGTATGTATAGAAATAATTACGGTGATAGAGATAGCCGTAGCAGAGAAAGATATATCAACACACAAGATAAAGATCGTAAAAGCTCTAGATCAGTGTGGCCATCATCAACTGTAACTACTGTGGATAGTTACGATAGTTCAGATACTGATGATGTAGAAATATCAAGAGATTCACACAAAAAGCTTAAATATTCTCCAACCAAATTTCCTGCTGTATCAGAGTCATCAGTTACATTTACAAAATTCAGTACACCACAGATTAGCAAATTTGTGTACTATCCACAAAAATTCAATGAAAACATGCCGCAACATTCTACGGTGATAGACAATCCATACTCATCGGTTGTGACTAAGTGGGATGATATAAATGCACAAGAAGATATCAGCAAATCATCAGCAGTACCCATAACTGGTAGTTTGACAAAATGGTCAACAGGAACCCTTGTGAGTGATTATTAGAGTTACATAATATACATACATAGTGAAAATTATTACTTATTATTTTTTATAGCTAATATAGTTTGTAAAACACTCAGTATGCCTAATAACATATTCATTAAACTTTTGGCTAATGGATATGCTAATGTTCTAGTAGGACAAAAAAAAGTAGCAGATATTGAGCTCATTTATCATGTTACAAGATATAAATACATATCAGAGAACTATCCTGCTATTTTGTGCAAAAGATCTATTGTTATTGGATCATATGTGCATGTTATAAGACTGCGCTCATGGGATACTAACAATTCACCCAAAAACAAACAATATGACAGAAGTGCTGGATCAATATGCTTTTCATTTTTGAAAAGTCATATACTATGCTACTCAAATGGCAAAGATCATGTAGTATATATACAACCAGGAGAATGGTCAATAAATTCATCTGGACTGTCTGTGATATATCATGATATCAAAAAAGACACACAACTAGCAGTGGATCTAATAGTAGATGCATATTGTGCAATGTATCCTGCAATGGTTCAGTACAGTGCATTTAAGACAACACGAAGACAGAAATATGTTATAAAAAAATATTATGTAGGACTTTAATATGATTTAGATTTTTATATATAATGGCAATTTTATAGAATTACATAACCATGATCATCTTATATTTTACATCTGGAGGAATATGCAACATGATTGTTGATGGATATGTTGTTGCAAAGCTTGTGCATTTGTTTCATAAAAACAATATATCTGAATCACAACAACCAATGCCAGATTGTCAAAAATATTTGATCATTATTGGTGAGTATATTGGTGTTTTGCACATTGTAAGCAAACACAAAATACTGCAATCTGCTTATAGCAATATTGTCAGATTATTGAATATGACAGAACCTCTTGAAAGAAACACATGTATTCATATTTGTAACACACTCAGCTTTGATGTTACAGGTGTGTATGTGCATTGTGGTGTATTACCACGACAGTTGCTCACATACAAATTTCCTAATCCTCTTCCTCCTAACCATCTTATGCATGAGTTCTATGACTATGGAATTATCAGATTTCCATATATATTCATTAAATACACAGTATCCATTGGAGAATCATATGTAAAGTATGATAACAAAACAAACATAAACATGCACAAAACAGACAAATCTTATGATGATGATGATGGAGATGTCCCACCATTCAACATGAACATTTCTGAATTAGATATAAAGCATATCAACAAAGCCAAACAATATACACCTATGTCTTTGACAGTACGTAGTGTTTCATAAGTATAAGATATATAATCAGAATTTAGTATAGTTGTATTTTTTTTTTTATTTATGATATACCTTAATATAGATTTAACTATAATTAGTATGTGCTATACAAAACCTGTTATTATTACACAATATAAAGATAGATTATGTTTATTTAATTTTCATAATTTAATTGGATATATAATTGCCATATTAAATAGATCAGAATACGATAAGTATACATCACATAACTTATTATTTGATTTACCAATATTGTCATCAATATGGATTGGAAACTGGATATTATTAGTAGATGTAAAACCAAAATATAATACATCTGGAACAATTAAGAGTGAATTTAATCCAAATATATATATATTTAAATCCTTATCATATAAACTAACTCCACTTAGTTTCATTGATGAATTTAATAATTATATAATAGTAGATAAATATCATTGGTCTGTATATTATGGCAATATAGTGCCTGTTACCAGAATTTATGATTATACCAAAACAGTACAAATTAATAAAAAATTAGAATCATTACGTAAGATATATCCTGATTTAAGTAATGTAAAAAAAATTACATCATATGTTATTGTTCGTAGTTATGTTATTAGTGAAATATTGATGACAACATATTTTATAAATAGATAACATCTTAATTTAATATACTACAAAATATAATTTTATAGATATAATACATTAGTTACAATGTATAAACTTAATACTTTAACTATTACACAATGGAAAGATCAGTTATGTGTATTTAATCATAGTAATTTAATTGGATATATTGTTGTAATACTAAATGAAACAGAACTTAATTTCTTAATAGCAACTTATAGTCCTTTAAATATAATATTATTACCAATTATATGGATTGGACCATGGGCATTATTAATGGATTTAAAACCAAGATATGGTACAATGGGTTCAAAAATATCTGATTTTTATCCCAGTATAAATATATTTTCAGCAGTTAAATATTCACATGATCCGCTTGAATATATTGATGAAAGTAATAATCACATAACACTAGATAGAAAATATTGGTGTTTAACTAGAAATCCTGCAATAAAACCAGAAGGATCTTGTAGCGAATATACAAATTTATTAGTTATTATTAAATTAAATATATTACGTACATTATATCCTAATTTGGGTAATATTTCAAGAATTACGCAAGAGATTATAGATCGTACCTATTTTACTAAAAATTCAGGAAGAATATTATAGTAAGGTTTTTGTATTATATATTTTTTTTATAAATTTAATTATAGATTAATATAATATAAGTATTATGGCCAATTTATTTAAAATTGTGGCTACTGGACATAATACTATATTATATGTACCTAACAGCAAACTAAACAACTATACTGATATTTCATCTGAAATACAATATTCTGAACATCCCATTATAGGAATATATTGTAGCTTCAAGACTATGATCAATGCATTAGCAAAAAGTAATACAGGATATGCATTACAAATCAATGATTACTATTTCATAGCAGAGCCCCTAGACAAGAAAGATGTTGAATTTATTAAAAATATTGCACTGAACAATGGAAGTGGTGTCATAATCACTGATAGAAAAAAAAAAACTAATATAGCACCTAATGACTGGAAATTGGTAACATCAAAATATTATACCATTAAAAAATCATCACCATCTGCTATAATAAAAAAAGCAATCACTGAATTACAGAAAAGACTACAGTTCCCGTATTTGTACTCTAATAATGAGTTATTACGTATTATTCATGCAGATGCTTTGGATATAGATCTATTGGTATCACATCATCTAATAGGTATCAAAGACACATCTTTGTATCAGTCCTCATCTGTACAACAAACTATTATACCCAATTTACCTGTTGAAACACAATCTATTCCATTTTGAATATATAATAAATCTTAGTGTACTGTAAATAATATAACTAATATGTATTTTATTTTTTAGAAGCAAAATGACACAATACTTGTTCTCCAACTTGACTTCATCACCAATGGTTAAAATTACTTATCATCCTACTGTACCTAATATATTGATTATATTGGTTGGTGGTAAAGAACTTGGATATATCAGTGAAATATTAGATTTCACAGATCAAGAAATAGACCCTAGAATTGGTGTGACATTTAATGCACCATGCATATACAACAATGGTGTATGCTATACACTAGATATGGTGCCTGAAGGATCAAACATATATAAATCACCAATAGCAGAACTAGAGTCAAAAAAACTAGCAAAAGTACATCTTAACATTGATTTAGGAAGTAGCTATGATGGCATATTTATCTGTGATGAATGGATTATATTATATCCCAGATATGTCTATATGGCAAAATATGATCACAATCTGAATTATAATAATCAATGCCATCTATGGTTTGAACCATATGATGAATTACCAGAATCCTCAGAGTTATTGCCATCACCATCATCACCATCACCATCACCACCACCACCATCACCAATGTAATAATTATAATATATTTTAATATATAATAATAGTAATAATTATAGATTAGTAATCATGTTCCAGGTGGTATCTCCAGACTACACATTGTGTATCACTGTAAGATCCGATTTCAATCGGATAATTGCGCTGTCTATTAGTGGACATAGCATTGGATATATCATTAGAGCATGCAGCCACAAAAAATTCAAAGAACAAGGGACGCCTTTAGTATGTCAACATACTGGAGTTATCATGATTGGTTCAGATTGCTTTGTTGTGCAATTACAACCTAGATACAATCTTGATATAGAAAGAGTTGTACTCATGTTGAACAGAGCTTCTAACAATGGAGGATTGTTCAAAAACTCAACTGTAGAAGACAATACATGGATGCATTTCACTACATACAAATGGTCATGGGATACTGTTGAAAATGTGTATGCTAAAGATCTTGTAGAAAATAAAACTACATCTATCAATGAGGTCATATGGAAATCTTTATTGGATGAATATCCTGAAGATACTGATAACTTGTTTTGGCCCAACAAAACTGGTATACTTTGTGATATTGAAGACTGTTAGAGTCATTGTGTAAACACCTGAAAGTAATATAATAATATGATAATAACAATATTTCAATAAGAAATTTGTTTCTTTTTTGAATATATATTCATAGTAATGGCAACTACATTGAGCGAACATAGATATTTACTTCCTAGAGACGGTCTTGTGCTCAATATACATAATCAAGTTGTAAGTAGTGGCATATTATCACCAGAGTCTATATACATAGAAGTTACAGTTAACAGCAATATAATTGGATACATAGTTAAAATTATTGATGTTAACATATTTATGTTGAAAAAAGAACAAACATATGCTAACAACATCAGAATACTGTTAACTGGACGTACTTGTTTATTTATTCAGCTAGCACATGATATACATCAATCAGTACTTGCAAATTGTTTAAATCTACAATTATCATGTAGATATCCTGGAGAAGTATTAGACAAAAGATTTTGCAAAGAATCTTACTCATTAGATACATTCTACAAATTTGATTGGAGACTCATTAGCAACAAAACTAAAATAACACCAGAGATGTTGAGCTCAATAAACAATAATGCAATTAACAATAATGCAATTGACATATTATGGAAAATACTGAGACAAGACAATCCCAATTGTAGTTATCGTGATTGGCCTGATGATGATGCATATATTACATTAGTTGAGAATCAAATGACAGCAAACAAATAGTTAGTTTTTTATAAATGTTATATTATATAATATTTAATGAAAATTAATATAATAATATTTTATAAGATATTATTAAATATAGGTTTAATGGCATGGCTCTGTTAACTAATACATCTTTATTATTAAGAGGAGTAAAACGCAGAAACAATATACCTGGCATTGATGTTTATGCAAAAAATATATTGATAGGACATATTGGTAAAATAGTATCAATCAAAAAATACAACTCACGTGTTCCAAATAATATAACAGATAAAACCAAATATGATATTTGTATATTGATAGGACTTGAATTGTTTATGATCAAATTATACAGATATCAACATCAACACCGTGATTCTAGCAAACTCAGATTATTAGATTGTTGCAGGAATGCTTGTTGGTATGAAAACAAAACTGTTCAAAATTTTGGATGGTACAATCCCTGTCCAATAATGTGGAAAGTGTATGAATTTCATGAACTAGGCAACATTAAAGTGGATTATTTAGAATATGTTTGTAGCAATTCATATATTTGGGAAGGCATAACTGGTACACCAATTCCACCAACTGATCATTATTGGGAAAGTCCAGTATACTATTTGCCCATTAACTACTATGATGAACTAGAGATAAGATATACAGCCATGTGATAGAATCAGATAAACTACAATCACAAAGAATATGATACTATATGTGTCATCATTTATTAATAATATAGATTAAATGTTGTAATTATTTTTTTTTTTATATATATATTAATATAGATGTACAAATAATTAATCATGAATATGATTAATTATCCTGGGAATTCTAACAACATTCGTGTACCATACATGAAACCAAAAACTATTGAATGGCGTATTCATCCAGGAATACATATACTATCTGTGAGTCGGCCTAATGACAGTATATCCAGAACTATACTCACTGAAGTTGAAATGTACAAAACAAAAGATAGACCTGTAGTCATAGATGAAAGTATAGGTGTTCCTATTAAACAAGATAAAGAAGATGTTCCAACATTCATTGAGTTTGAAATCAATGCAGTACTCAGAATAGACATGTACAAAAAGATATTATCAGATTGGAATAAATTGGCAGACATATCTTCTATGCCTGTATGGAGATTGTTTGTTGGAGACAAGGTGCTTGTGGGAACTAATATAGGAACTTGGTTTATGGATATGATGACATTATTCCATAACAATGGTTATATCATCATACTCAAACAAACTGGAATACTTGACAAAGTTGTTCATCCATTTGATTGGAGCCCATATCCAATGCAGCATCATTACTATGATTCTCCAAAAACAGATACTTTAGATAAAATGCTGGAAACAATGCTAGTAGGATATGCCAGAAGACCAATATATCCTGGTTATGCTTCTGAAATACTTACTAGACATGATGCACAAGCAAAAGTGATCAACAAACTAAATAAGGACATTAGTTCTATGAACACACAGAAGAAAGTGGCATCTACATCAGACATTGAAAAATCAACTAAATCCATTGAAGCCATTAATGCAAAAAGATGGCTTAATGAGCACTTAAGCAAACCTGATGTGAAAGAAAAACTGCAATCACACATACAAACTCAAGCTAAAGCTAAAGCTCAAACACAAGTGAAAGTAGCATCTACATCTGATCAGGATACCTCATCCAATATTAGAAAACGGCGTATTAGCTATATCAAGAGACAAACCAAATTAGCTAGTCCTGTCCAAATGCAAGGTGAGAGTGAATACAAATCATACATTGAAATAGCACCTGTTATAGACAAAAGGCGTACTAGACATTTAAACAAAGATACCAATATATCTACGCCTACAAAAACATCAACTCAAGTAGTATCTACAACAGATAGTGACAATTCATCTACCAGCAGCAAATTTCCCAAGATATCTATCAATCCTAGTGGAGATATAGTTGTACCACCTAATAAAGGTAGACGGCGCATTAACTGTATCCACAAAAAACAAACTTCAAACACCTTTGTGCAAAAAAACAGGATAAACTATCATACAAAATTTGTACAAAAGTAATATTTGAATAAATATTGCTATAGTATTTTGATAGTTAGTAATATCAATACATTAAAAATGTTAAAGGTTGTTATGCCTAAGACAAAGGGGGCATCATATTGTATAGTATTTAATACTATTGGAAATAAATATTTAGGAATGATTTATAGAATAATTCGTGTTAATGAAAGACTTACTAAAGAAGAAAGAAACATAGTATATAATACATTTGGTATTTTGATAGGTCAATACTATCATGCTGTTTATCATCCATATGCATCTATATTAACATCCCTAGAACACAAGATAGCTATTATAGATGCTATTTATGAGGAAGATAGAGTTGTATACCAATTTGGATCTCCAAGAGATGATCATGTAATGATACCATTTATTAGTGTATCATTTGCATTTAATTTACCTGATATTCCAAATAAAAGAAGTTGTTTATCTTTACGTAATCACAATTGGAGATTTGTCACTCGATCATATTAATGTTTTTAGTATTTGTATAATATATAATATAGAAGGTCTAAACATGTCTGAAAACATATATATGGAGACTGGCAAAGTATATGTTAAAGAAAACATGTTTGACTTATATGCACAAGTGCACTTAGATAGTATAGTTGTTGCATATATCATTGCAACATATCACAAAAAAGATATTACTAATGATGTGATAAAACAATTTTCTGCAAAATCCCCAACATTGATTATTGGTGAATATATCTGTATACTTTCATACAATGGCATACATTCATTAGAAGATGGAAGAGATAAATTAGAAGAAGCAGCAGATAGTATACACAAAAAATCACTTTCATACACATCTACTGACAGAAATACATTTAATGTATGGACAACAACCATTGGACCAGATAATTGGTTTATTGAGCCACTATACAAAGCAATGTGTATAACAGATGGAATGATATCTCCAGATAATGTTGAAAAACTCAGTTTAATAACATCTATATTGGGTAAACATATAAATAGTCCACAAAATCTTACAACATATTACTATTATTAGTTATTCACTTTAATGTGTAACAATATTTTTTAGTATATGTCATAGATATATATTGTTTAGATTATATTATTATTGTTGTTGTAATATATAAAATGCAAAAAACTATAAATACTACTATAACAAAGTGTCCTAAAACTCCACCACAAAAAATAGAAGAATATGAAGAAGTATTTGCATCAAATGAAAGCACAACAGATGTTACCTTTAAATGTCAAGATGAAGAATATAAATCGACTAGCAATTTTACAGAAAATAGAAAGCGTTATATTTCGGATGGAATTATCATCGGACAATATACAGGCACAAATGTCAAAGATAATAATCCATCTACTTCAACTGGAATTAATATCAATACGTCTGAAACAAAAAATACTCCAGACGAAATGTCATTTAAAAAAAGTAAAAAAACTTTTAAAGAAATAGAATCTTTATCACCAAAAATATTTCAAGGAGAAAAAGACTATTCATCACTTAAATATAGTAATTTAACTATTTTAGGTTTAAACAATTGTTTGCCTACAATAACTAATGATATGAATAGAATTGGTCATATTGTCTATATTGCGCATCGTAATGAAGCAGACTTTAGCCAGTTAAATCAACCAAAGGATAAATTCAAAATCTTAATGATAGGTGATTATGCACATGCAGTAATACTTCATGATGATATTGGAAAAGGGATGGATACTTTATCACAAAGTATTCACTCAGATGAATTATTTGCACATGAAAAAACACTAATATATATAAATATGCAGAATGTACGTTCTGTTCCACAAACAGTATTAGTGCCATCAGATGGATGGCAATTATGGACAGCATTTACTGAAATTGAAAAAGAATGTCCTGATAGTGCAATAAGTATTGAAGGTGATTATACTAGTGCAATACGAGATATATTAATAACTATACCATCATATGTACCTACTAAATTTATTAGAGAAAATGCACAAAAAATTCATAATATAAATAATGATATTTATAATAGTAATAGTTTAGTAGAAAATGAATACACTGAACAGTATACATCATACATGGATACTCTGAGTTCACGTAATGGTTATATAGCCTGCCATGAAAGACATTTTGCTAGAAGCGCAGTAAATTCAATAAGAGATATTATAAGATATGCTAAAGGTAAATGTAGAGATATACGTACTGATTCATGGGCGCATAAAAATAGATTCTCCAGAAAATTAGTTAAACAAAAAGGTACTTGTGTTGTAGGAGAAGATATAGATTTAGCTATAACAGAATTAGCAGAAGTTAATGCAAAAATAGAATCAGTAAAGACATCTGCAAGATCAACATTAAAAAAAAAAATATTAGAAGCTGTTATAAAGGATGAAGAAAAAAAAAAAATAGACACTAAAGAAGTATCTACAGAGACATTTGATATAATAACAGATGAGGAAGTATAAAACTTCAATAAGGTATTATAATACCATTAATTACAGTTATTATTAATACTTTTCAATTTAAAGTTATAATTAATATATGATAACTATATTATTTTTTGAAGACAATATAAGTAATTTAATAATTATAAAAAAGCAAGTATTAGATATAGAAAATACTTTAGATGCAATATGCATAGAATCAACAAACCTATAGCCACTTCTCGTACTAATATATATCCATATACTCGTGATATACAACACAAGAAATTATGTATACATAGACCTATTCCACATCCATTTGTAAAATCAGTGAGTTTATACTTTGATTTCAATACAGGGGAAAGATTATTGTATATAAACAACCTTTTACTTGGTACTATTGGACCCATATACATTAATAATTCTCTTTCACCAATACTTAAAAGCCAGGAGTTACCCATTCATATATTATTGATACACAACTTGCTTATTCCAATAACAATTCCACCGAATTTCAAAAAAGACTCCTTGTTATTTAATCAAAGATGTCAAATGTTATGTAAAACATCAAAAACAGACTATTTGCAAAAGAGTGAAATAACAATCATAGAAAGACATAAAATAGATATGAAAAGATCATTATTTATCCAACTAAAAAATATGATCCCACCAGATTTAATATCACAATTAGTTAATATTCATTTAACTAGAATTCACTATATGAACGTTGAAAATTTGAATACATTTGATGGAAATACATATACAATACTTATCAATGAGTATTCAGCAATACAAGAAACAAATGTTTTAGATCAGGCATTAGATGAATTGAAGATTATGCTACAATGTGAATCAAAGGGATTTAATGAAGTATTCTTCCCCTTAGATGACTTAATGAAATTATACAAAGATAATACACAAGCACACAGTAATATAAATTGGAATACAGTAACTGTTAGCACACAATCAGCAGATACCAAAGTAACATATATTTCTAAACATAGATGGTGCTTTTTCAAATCACCAAAAAAATCTATACCACAATCATTTGGTCCTGCTATAAGATGTTTAATCATATATAACAATATAAATATAGCAGCAATACAACTACATATGGATATTTTAAATGTTACAAATATTTTACATAATTAAATGTTAATTTAATATATTATTTAGATATTATGTTTAGATATATATATTGACAATGACAGATTCGAGTATATACAAAGATTTCTGTCTTGTTCTACAGTATGACTCCAACAATTACAATAGTATTACAGGTACATTTTCCTATGATGATGTAGTGTTTGGAAAAATATACAGAGCCTACCATGTTGATGATCATGACTATAGTATTCAATACAAGACAACCACAAGATTGATACTATCTTGTAGCTATGTATTTGTTATGGTACTTCTTGTACATGAATATGAAATACCAAATATACAATACAATAGACTACTATGTAGTGTCACTGCAAATAACATCGTGAGTGATTATATAATCACACCAGGAAATTGGATTATAATGAATCCAAAGAACAATCCACAGACAAGATATATGCATGAAGCACAGCGTGTTCAAACTGATAACATACTAATGGAGGCACAAACTGTCTTTAACAGTGGCGGTGGTATAATATCTGGAGGCATTGTCAGGTCTGCATATATAACCCCTATTATGATTCCTGTGGTTATACAGAACAATTCTACAACAAACATTGACTCATTGAAAAGATGTGCTGCGTCAACTACCGGAAGAAATGAAGCATCTATTATGAAACAACGCATCCAACTTTCTAGTATTGCAACTAGATTTCCAATCAGACAAAGTGTTCCCAACACTTTATACAAGCAAGTACCATCATCAACTGTGACTAGTGAAAATGATAAATCCACAGATGAATCTGCTGTCAGTACTAGTCCAGTTACTTCAAATGTTGATGTTGGCATATATACCAATTCCAATGTAAGTGCCAATGCTAGTACCAATGTCAGTACCAATCTAGACACAACTATGAATGATGAAGACAAAGATAAGGAAAAAAACAAAGTTAATATCAGTGTTGTTACTAATGTTAGAGTCAACACTATAATCAATGCTAAGCCCAGTACCAGTGGTGTCAAAACTAGTCCTAGTATGATTACTAGGACTAGAGTTAGTTCTAACAAGCATGATAAAGAAAAAAGCAGTTATAGCAATACTAGATCTAGAGCCAGCACCAGTGGTGTTAAATCTAGAACCAGAACCAGAACCAGTAGTACCAAATCTACTGATAGTACTAGTTCTAGCTCTAGCAGTAGCAGCAACACTAGAACTAGTGTTAGTCTTAACAATGCTAGAATTAGTTTTAATAACACACAATTCAGTAGAAGTGGAAGACCTTTGCGCAAAAATATAAAGAGACAATGAACAGTTAACTTATCAGAAGTACATGTTAACAAGATTATTAAGAATAATTATATTATTGGTAGTATTTATTTAAATAAATACATAAATATTATTTTTTTTTTTATTTTGTGATATATTTGCGTTTAAAATTATTAAATAATTTGTTATTGATACACAGATTATATTTGAGTAATATTATATATAAATTAAATATATATATAATTTCTTAGTTAATAATTATTACAAATGTAGTAATACATTAATTAGTACATAATTTCTGTAGACAGCAAAATTATAATGGATACACTAACCATAAATGATATAGATAATAACTATGAAAACAGTATGTCTTCAGATTCATCAACACTCACAATAGACTCTGATGATGAGAACATAATAACAGATAATCAAGAATCACTGTCAGTTATAAATTTGTTTAAAAGCAATAGTGAAAAAACATTTACATCTATTTCTATACCACCAACAGCTGTACTTAACATACCAACATGTAGTTCCACAAATCCAATCACAAATCCAATATCTAGGACATTAAATCTACATCCAATAGTATCCACCAACAAAAAAGAGCCTACTCCAACAATACGGACATTGTTGGAAAAAAGAGCTAATGCAGCAGCTACAAGAAATATAACTCTGTCAGAAGATACTCAATCAAGAATACTTTTTAAAACAGAAGAAGAGATAAATTCACTAAAACCATCATTGAAACCAATAGCACCCAAGCAAGTATTAGTCAAAGAAAGTTTACCAGTTACACAAACAAGTATATTGCCTATAACTACTCCAGCATCTCTGAGTATTTTGAATACAAATGTAACTCAAACTAGCACTCCTTTATCAACAGGTACAAGCACACAGTTTGCTATTATAGAAGTTGACTTGAAATCTTGTACTTCTAGTATACGTACACTGGTACAGAATCAAGAGTCTACAAAAGATTCTTTAGAAATGTCTTCATCAACTCAAATGGATGTATTGGACAAACATGATGATGACAATGATGATGATGATGATGATGATTCAACAAATCAGTCAAAATTAGTTATGATTGATTCAGAATCACAGACAAATTATTCCATAAAAACAAACATCAAACCAAAATCTCCTACAAGTGACTATGAAACATTAATGAAAATGAATCCAAATGTACCAGTCACTATTCTGAATATGGTGTCTAATATATCTAAAGAAGATATATTTACACAGATGAGTACATCTGAAGACATGGACACACATATAGTAGATATGTTGCCAAAGATACAATCAAGACATACAACTAGTGTAACAGAAGCACCTGAAACAAGTTTGTATAGAAGTCCTGATCATATTTATACCAAGACAACATCAAGTTTACCATTGTGTATACCCTTGAGAATAGACACATCTATGAAAACATGTGATGAACAATATAGTGAAAAACTATGTGGACTAGATTTATTGGCTGCTGCTGCAGACACCGTTGTAGCAAGAACTGAGTATGAGCAAGATCAAAAGCATGAGCCCAAAAAAGCTACTAGAAAAAATAAAAAACGCAAACATGACAAAACTATTTTAGTTGTTGAATCTCCAACAAAACTACAATCAAAAAGGGATACCAAAACAGATAAAGCCAAAAATATCAAGAAAATATCTAACACTCTGTCATCTGATTTGATCACAAAATTGGATAGCGATCAAAGTAAAAAAAGGATACTACCCAAGAAAATTCGCAAATCACCAAGAAATATAGCAGCCCGCCCATCTTACACAACAAGGAAATCAAGATCAAGAAAATCTGACCGCAAATCTAAAACGTTTGATCTACCAATTCCTGACTTCACTAGATCTAGCAGTGAATGCATGATGATAGCTATGCCAGTATTAACAGGTGTTAAAAAAGATATACAAAGATCATACAGTTCTACTGATATAAGCATAATACAAGGCAAATTGTATTCTTGTATTGAAGATGTATGGACAGATATGCCATGCAACAATTCAGTACCAGTAGGAAACATGTTCATCAAAGTTGGAACAGCATGGGAACAGACTGTGATACCTGATGCTTCAGGTGATCAGGGTGTAGTGAAAATCACTATGCTTATGGATAATTGTTTAAGTTCAGATAACAATAGATATCCAATTGGCAAATACTTTCCACCAGCATTGTACAGCAAACCAGGAAAAATATTTATTCCTGAACCATTGCCACTATATCTGAAAGAAATAAAGAGCATGCGCCAACATGCTGTACTGTTGAAACCAGATTCACATGGTAAAAGACCAAGTGTGATGATTGTTAACAGCAAACCATTAGATTTAACTGTTAAACCACTGATGTTGCACTTAACATGTGGAAGCAGCAAATCTACAAATGAATCAGAAGAAACCACTGAAGACAAGAAATTTGTAGAAACAGTTTATCCAGATGGAGAGATTGACATATGTACTCCAATCATCACATCAAATACAGAGGCCCAAAAACCAACCACTATCATTGATAGTAGTGTATACACAAAGACACTATATCCAAAAGATATGCGTATAGAATATTTACCACCATTTACTAGCACATCTGACAGCTTGTCTATCATAAATCCATCACTGACAAGAAATGTTTCTGTATCCATGGGTAAGGGCAAATGTACATATGCTACACTATCAACTGTACCAAACACTCTTATCATGAAACCAGCTAACATCGTAGCTACATTTATACCCAAACATGTAGCTACATCAACAGCTACATCAACAGCTACAACTATGGATACAACTACTGCCACAACAGCTATAGCTATGGATATACCTAGAGTTACAACAGCTACTGCTACTACATCAAATACAGTTCCTTCTCAGTTTATTGTGGTTGATGATAAAGTCCTCAATACTCATGCAACAGTACAATCAGATAAACCAATTGATAATCTGAAACCAATGAGTGTTGACAGTTCTCAACAGAGTAAGTTACTCCAAGTAAAGAACATATACAAAATGATGGATACACCAAAATCAGCAATGAAACATACTAGAAAGACTATGAAATCATTCTATGCTCCTGTACACAAAACATTTGTTATCCTAGAAGGAACTGCATCTGATGTGTTTGAACAAGTTTCACAGTCTCTGAGACAATGTAAGAAACGTATCAGGAGCGTACCACCAATCAAACCATCATTCACTGAATCATTTAGCAATCGCTTTAATGAGCTCAGAGAAACAATGCAAGAAAAGAATGCCATGACGCGTATTCTACAAAAGCATAGATATATTACTTCACTAAGTAATACCACAAAAGGAATAATACTCAACAAACAACACACATCTGTGAACAACACTGAGCCATATGCATCAACTACCATGGATACAAAAAACATTGGGATTCCACCTAGTTACAAACCATTGACTAGTAGATCACCAATAGTACATATGACTATACCCAAAGAGATTGAACCATCTATTAGTCATAAACCAATATATATGGATACTATGACACCACAAGCAACAAGCATGAGAATCATATGGACAGAATCTAGAAAGATTATGCTGTCTATACCAATAGACAATATAACAAACAATATTCACAAACGTGAATATATCATAGTACACATGATACATTTAGGATCAGGAACTACAGTGAATGTAGAAGACTACAATGTGTACTCAACAAACATCTGTACAATATACATATGTGAATGGGTCATCTTTATCTCCATGTTGCCAGAGATAATTGTGAATACCATACGGAAGTACTCTTTGCTTGACAAGATACTGTTGATGTCAATTGGAAAAAATGATCCAATCAGTATACTCAATTCTATGTGGGGACTAGAAAGAAAGAATCTTGTATACACCAACGCATACACAAAAACAGCAAACTCAGCTGTCAACACAATGTTGTATGCTATCTACTACAACCAGAACAGTATGGTAGAAGATGAAATAGAGGAACAGTCACTGCGTTCTGTGATGATACATCACAACATAGAGATGGCCAGAAAAAAGAAGAGCGTTGAACCATTGTCAGTTCTATAGACTTTTGATAATTACAACAGTATAGTTATATGAATAACTATAAATATGTCCAGCAATGATGTTTGGATTAGCATAACAAAGAACTCTGCAATTATGTCTATACGTAATGTACATGTAGCAAATATAATAGCAATATTGAATATACACAAATCATTTGAAAAAAATAGCAAGCTATTAAATTCACATAGAAATATTGCATTAGGAAACTATATATTTATATTAGAACTAGTTAGCTGGCCTACTAGAGATGGATTAAATTCAGAAGATTATGAAAGAAATGCACTTGCTTTATTATTTTCTAGACATTATAAAGCAAAGTTAGTTTGTATATATGAAGATAACCCAAATATACAAAATGTGGTTATAAATACAGATGATTGGTCATTATCTAGATCTAACTATGTGGCTCCAGCAAGATTAGAATTATCACCATATAAAAATGATATTGAAATGTTTTGTAGAGAGATACTTAAAGACTGTGTTATATTCAAAAATATTCCTACATATAATGAATTTGCTATTAAATGCCATGAAAAAATAAACCCTAAATATATTTAAGTGGTATATTTAATCTGCACTATTTTTTTATATTTATTGTATAATATAGTCTATTTATGCTTAATAGCAAAATGGACACACCTAATCTTTACAATAAACATTTCAGATGTACCACATGGATCAGTGAAGAACTATCTAATATACCAAAAACTTGTTTCCAGATATTTCAGTATCCTAACAAAATATGGATTCAGGTGGCACAAAATATATCAGATGATTGTTTCAAACCAGACTACAACAAATACAGAAGATGGAGTGTAGAATATATCACACCATATCTGTCTATGGCCTCTGCTTATGCAGAGATGGTTATATCTGCCATAGTGATCAACATTGGGAAAACATATGTATGTTTTGCCCCTATTGAAGCAAATATATTTGAGACACTCTCTAACTACAAATATATGGGACTGAGTGGAGGAGTCATGAGGAACAACAATGAATACCATGTATTGACAAATGGTACTTGGGACGTAGTATCTGTGCAACACATCATGCGCATGAGTACAACTCCTTTACTGAAAATGTCAACTGATTTGACTCACTCATACCAAGAGTTAATGGATGCAACATACATCTATGAATCCTTGGATGCTGTTTTGGGCATTATAGAAGATGTCAAGCAAAAAACCTTTTGCAAAATATCAACTGATACAGATGCACCATCACCTCTGTTGAGTGAAGCTGAAAAGGATGCCACATATGATACACAGATAAAAACAAAACAGCATGAATCAAGTGAAAAAAAAGATTTCACAGAATACACACATGTTAGTGTTCCATCTATTGCCTCCTTCTCTACTGACCATGTAGATATCTCTAACATTGTTCTATATGGAACCAAGATAATAGTTCATTATTACAATAACACACTCAAATACGCAACAAACCAAATGCCTGAACTTGAACTAATTGAAAACAACACTGTTGTTCCATCAATGGAATCACTTACTCTTGATACCAAAGAACCAAGTGAAACTGCAGAGACAAAGATTGTTGAACAAGAAAATACATCTGATTCTACATCAGTTACTGAATGTAGAACTGAATGTAGTACTGAATGTAGTACTGAATGTAGTACTGAATGTCAATATTTCACTATTGATACTAGTATTGATACTCCACAAAACATGCCTCAGTCAATGACAATGCCAATACCACAGTCATTTCCTCTACCACTGCCAATGCCAATACCAATACCAATACCAATACCTACAAGTGAAACATGTACATCATGCATACCATATGTATCATACCCAATATACTCACAGGATAGAGGATACATGCGGTCTATGACTACTATGTCTCCATCTAATCCATATCAGCAACAAAACATGAGTATGTACAGTGGCTCATATGATACTAGAGTATCTGAAACAACATCTGTACCAATGTGTGCAATGAGTATACCTGTAGACATACCCAGTGACATACATCATGGATTGGATACACTTAGATCAAGAAACATCCAACTATCCATAGTACCTATTGATGTACAAACACCATTTGGTAATATGGATTCTCTGGAAGAAGATATGATTGATCGTAACACAATGCAAAGGCAAAATGATAGAAGAGAACCAAATCTCTTAACCAGCAGACTGATCAAAAGAGTACATACACCAGGTGTACTGTGTGACAAATATATCCCACCACCAACTCATCTGATGTCTACTTTCATACCAAGTTACACATACAATGTCAAGGACTATGCCAAACTTGGATTTGATCATATTCCAATGCCTAGTGGACTCATCATATACACTAGCATACGTGAAAAAAAGCAACTTATTAAAATTAGAGACCACAACATAGGACATGTGAGCAAAATCATATATGCCCCATCTGCCAGATACTATCAGAACTTAGACATCATACATAATTCATCTGTGTATGTGATCAAGATTTCATCATACATCTATGTCATTGAACTATCAACAGAGCCCATACACTCAGAGTTTTCTGTTGTAGATCTACTAGATCTAGAGTTCATGTACAGATCATCTCTGATACTGAGCAGTTTATCAGCAACTTTAGAAAAAGTTCAATGCATCTTAGCTTCTCCATTCTGGATTGGAATGTTAGGATCAAACATCTCAGAACATTGTATTGATGGAAACATACTGTCTGTAGCAGTCAGCAAGGTTCATCAAAACATCATCAACTACTTCCCTGATTTGCTACTTGTTCCTGATATAGGAGATGGCTCAGTTACTACTGTAGTGTCTGGAAAGATCACTACAACAATTTAGTAACAATACTACAGTACCAAGAATGACAACAATTGAACATTCTCCTGAAGCAGCATTAATAGCAACAAAAGGTAGTAACACAATAGTTATAGATATTGGACCACATAACAAAAACTATATGTGGGTAGATGCTTATTGTAGATGTGTGCTCAAAGGAATATATTTAAGAATGGAACTTGATAGATATATTCCTAAAGCAATTATAGAAGCTCCTATTGCTATGTCTTGCGGTCCATATGTATTAATATTTAAATTGTTGCATGAATGTAATGATGTACCTACTATGACAATTTCATGTTTGCAAAATATATGTAATACAGCAAACTGTGTATTATTTGTATGGTCAACTGGCATTACATTTAAAATGCCCCAAAGTATGATACGATGGGGATCAGGAGGAGATATTAAAAATTTCCCTGGTAATATGTTTGATCCTGCATGGCCAATAAATGAAATATTTAATGAGGGATATAGGTCAGTACCCAATTTGTATAAGAGATTACAACAATATCCTATACGTCAATAAACGTGTTTTTTTTTTTTATTTTAAATTTATATAGCAATATCTAAAGATATTAAAGTATGGTTTTTGGAAGGTTTGTTATTGATATTGAAAATAATCATATAGATATAGAAACCAAACATGGATCTATTGGATTTATAGCTGGAATATTTAATTGGTGTGATGCCAATTTAGTAATAAACACATTTGAAGATATGGGATGCTTTAAACTTGGTGAGTTATGTTTTGTAATTAAATATGTACCTACTGCAAGATGGTCAGCAAAAAGATTATCAAAGTTATTAACTAATGGTATTGTTAGACAACATAATATGTATGCTAAAGAAAAAAAACAATCATGGTATAAACAAGAAAATATATTTATACATCATATATGTAGAACTGAATTAACACAGCCACGTACAGTAATGACAGTTTCATATTCTTGTAATATAGGATTAATGTTAAGAGCTGTTGCACCAAATTTATTACTTAATACAAATGCTAATATTATAAAGCGTGTATTATATAAAAATATGCTAATACCATATCCTGTAATTGATTATAATTTAATAAATAAATATGGTCATATAGTTGTTGATATAACAAATAATACAGAATCAGAAATTGATGAACATAAAATAGATCCATATTTAATAGTAAATAATTATACTTATGTTAATAAAGTTAATACACCAATTTGGAATACAAAGATTCTGTTATGGGAAAGTGAACAGCTTTCATAGAGCATTAGTATAGTGATAAATTAATATTATATTTTTTATATTATATATTATATTATATTATTTATATATAGATAAACAATGGATTATGCATATTGTTCTAAGTTGCCATTGAAGCCACAATCAATTCAATTACGCACATTAAAGGATATGTCTGTATATTTATGTGTACCAAAATATCTAACTACAAGTACATCAGATGGATTTTATATGGCTAAAGTGGAATATATATGTAAATGGCAACTACTAAATAATCCATATAAAACATATATCTGGCTAGGACTTACCGGCAGATTTAGACTATACATAGCTGGACTATTATTTACAGGTAAATGTAATATAACATGGATTAATCAAGCAAAACTTGGTGTTATACATTCTTCTAGATATACTCTAACTTATATAGATAAGTATCTTAATAAGATATATATACCATATAAACTATGGTCAGTAGAAGTGCCAACAATCAGACCACAATTGTATCCTTCAGAACAACTTTTGAAAAATTGTTTATACTATTCTATAATTGGATGTAGAGATCCAGATAAATTGCCATCAAATACACAAACGAATACTGATAAAAAATAGGCAGTATATTATTTTTTTTTTTAATATATTAATAGATAATACTTGTATTATAAATATGTCAAACTTATATACATCAATTAATGTAGTGCAATTATATCGTACAAACAAAAAACAGTTTTATATATTTGTACCAAATGTATGTAGCACACCTACTACAATAACATTTTTAAAGACATATTTAGATTATGAAAAAAGTAAGCCTATTGCAAAATATCTAAAAAATCCACCAAAATTTAAAATATATATCTGTGGACTTGTTTTAGGATGTTTAGAATCATCATCTACACTTAAACAAGTAGATATATGTTTACTAAAACAAAAAAGATTTGAACTAGAATATATAGGACCTGATTATATTCCACATAGAATACCGCATAATCTATGGAGTACTACAGATTTAGGTATTGATAGATGTTATATAAAAGAAGATATAAGAATTAGTGTAAAATTCTATCATTTTATGATAGGATCAATTTTATATAACATATAAAGTATATTATTTTTTATATAGTTAATATATATTTATAGGTCATATATATACATTATGAATACTAACATTGATATAGATACAAATATAAAAACAGAAGATTCAGATAGTATTAAAACTATTGTTAGTTCTGTTATATGTATGTCTAGAGATACTTCAATATCAGATTCTTTAAATAATTATTTAGATACTTTTTATTATAGTAGATCCAATAGTTTAAATAATAGTGAATATTTTAATAGTAGTATGATAAGTGAATTTACTTGTGATTTATTTGAAGAAGATGATTCAATAGATTATAAAGATGTATCTAATCCAGATAAACTTATGAGTTTAGCAAGAACAGATTGCTGTCATATTCGTGCAATAGAATTTAGTTCTGGATGTATTTTCTTATGTAATAATGATGATCTAAAAATTACTATGTATGCAGGTAATAAAAGACTAGCTAAAGTTGTTAATGTAATTCGTCATCTTGACATTGATAAATATAAAGATCAGCTATATAAAAATCATACAATAAGAATTGGCTCATATTATTTAATATGTAAGCTATCTAGTAAATCACGTAAATATGCTAGAAAATTTACTAAATTAGTTATTGAGTTATATGCAAATAATAAACCAATTCTTGTTCAAGAAAATGGATATAAAACTATATTAGTATCTGCACATATAACTAGTTATTCTGTTCCTGGCACAGTATGTAATTATATAATATCTGCTGAAAATAATCAAATAGATGTAAGTCCAGTATTATATAAATATACTGAAACACCTACTCAGAATAAACTATTCTGTTGGTAGCCTTTAATTCATAATCTTATTATTTTTTTTAATATTAGATATAGATCTTAAGATGTCAGAAGGACAGCTATTAAAAGTAAATTATATTGAATTTGGACTAGATACTGATAGAATATTCTTTGGATTTTATTTCATGAAAAAATGTATAGGTAAATGTATAGCAATAGTTCAGTCAATTGATGTATATAGTATTCTACCAAGAATCTATAATGTTGACTATACTATTTTGGCCATATATAAATATTACTTCTTCCTGGTTGAAGCAGATACTGATTTATTGACTATTGCCAAAAATTTAAATGCGGCAATAAAATTCAGAACAACATCTAATACAATGTGTATTATTCCTAAGATATTTTGGGGTATAATAATTTATCCATATATGGCATATATAAACTATAACCTTACATGCGGTGTATCACGTGTAGTGGAACGTGTACTAGATCATTTTTACTACGTTGATGTACCTGATTGGTTTATTGATAGAGTTTGGCCAGAACTTAATGAGTATTTTCCAATTATGTCACAACTAGATGAATGTGAAGTACCACCAACATATAATGGTATCATACGAACCATAGCCACAAAATCACAGATAGAAATCGCAATGTCCAGACATAGAATTGTACCACGACCTAAAAGTATGGCTAGAATATTTCATACAATACATACAAATGTTGGATCTATTTTAGTAGATTCTACTGATCCTAAAACAAAAGAATATGCTAATACAAAAGTTAAGCCTGCTACATATCCTTTAACAAATATTGATACTCAAGATATACAAGGGACATGTCGACCACCAGCATTTGGATATATTCCTAATAATACAGAATATGTGAATATGCATGGCAACTATTTAATAGCTCATTCACCAACAACAAATGATGCTATTAGTAGCATTAAAAATCGTATTAAATATCCACCTGTTATAAAAAGAGTGAGTTGGCTAGAAATATCTGATGAGCATAGACTTGTAGAATATATTATCTTGCCAGTATCTTCTTTTGCTAATACTACTAGCACTATTAGTAGTAACAAAAGATCAGTTGCTTCTAATGTTGTACCATCTTACAATGATAACATGGAAATAATTGTTATCAAATCAAAGAAAAGAAAATCTGGTTTAACAAACTTAGATTTACCAATTCCAGAGTCACCAATTACTACAACTGTGCCAAAAATAGATTATCAAAATAAATCAGCAGCAAATAGTTTATTAATGGCTACTAATCAAACATTAATAACAAAGCATATAACAACTACACAACCTAAATCAGTTGCACAAGATAAATCAGCAGTACAAGATAAAAAAATTATACAAGTTAATTTATCAAACAAACAATCATCTGAAAGTAAAATGGGCACTGCACACTTTTTGTACAAAACAAATGATATCATACCTACTCCTAGTATGCCATTACAGATATCAGTTACTGTAGACAGTACTGTATCATCCAATGTAAAAATGGTGATTTTACCAACATTATCAACTACTTCTTCTCATGAATCAGTTACAGAATATGAAACTTATCAGCAAACAATGCAACAAGTAATTCAAGGAGAAACTAATTCTAGTACAATAAAATTGGTTCCCAAAATACTATGGGAAAATAAGCAAACAATGGAATCATGTTTACCTACAAATCCAGAGAAAATAGTTACTATAACTACTACTCATATGACTATAGCATCTACATATCCTACTAACAATTGTATAATATTAACAGAAGAGATTGCACAAAATGTTGTCAAAGATCAATTATTACAACAAACAACTCAAGCAAAATTAGATACTAGCTTAAAAACGCACCCAAGCAATCAGTGGAGATCTATAAAAATGAGTCCTACAATAACAAAAACCAGCAAATCAATGTATAGACCAATGTTTATACCTATAAATACACTAAATCAATCTAGCTATACAGCTAGCGCACTCATACACACTATTGCAAAATCAGAACTAAGTAGTAATCAATCTCTTGTAACTACAAAAACTAGTGAAAATATTAGGACTAAAGCTAGTTCACATAACTCAACAGCATTAATAGATACAACATATTCTGTTGTTTCTTCAGTACCATCTGATATAACTGAATCAACTTGTACACTATCATATACACAACCAACTGATAAATACATACATGTTGTTTCATCAACATCAATTGATTCTGATTCCAAATACTTTCCAGTAACAATATTACCTATACCTACTACAAATGAAACAAAGAAAATAACAGAGAATACTGACAATACTAATGAATATCCACATTTTGTAGATATTTCAGACAATTCACCTGCGAATAGTATAGAAGATATAGATTTTCTACAAACAGACTGTATGGTAAAAAAAGATGTTGTACTATCAGAAACTGCAGTATGTATGCTACCTTCTGTACAAGATATTGTGCCATCATTTATGATGGATAATATATCGCTATCAACATTAAATGAATCTGATATTATGAGTATGTTTAATAAACATACTTCAGAAACTACTTCAATAGAAACACTTAATTCAACAGATGAATTTATGGGATTTGTTAATATGGTAAATGAAAATGATTATACTACACTAGAAGATACTGATGTTCTTGAAGATATTATATGAATGCATGTAGATTTTTAATACAAATATATATTTATATATATAGCATATTAATGTATTGATTATATAGTTATAATGAGCATTGATTTGTATCAATTAATGTCGAAGAAGTTACAATCAAGAAAAACAAATGCAGGTTTGTATTTTAAAGATGCTAAAGCTTGTCACTATATAATGAGTAATCCTATTATACTAATAAATACTAGAGCAAGAATAAATCAATTATGTTTAGTGCTTAATGGAGTTCCATTTTGTAGAATAATACGTATCATTCCATTTGAACATTTATGTGAAATTCGTGAATTCAATAGTATGATGCGTCATGAAGGATTCATGATAGGTCACTATTATTGTATTGTAACATGTCAACTTATTGGACAATCATCATTATCATCTAATGTTTCTATAACACTAAAAGTATTGAATTATCAAACAAGTATGCCATTATATTGTTTAGGATTTACAACTCCAATATGCTATGCTGCTTGTGGTCCATTTTTATGTTGTAATGAAGATCCAGTACCATATCCACAAACTATACCAAACAATTTTATGAATGTAATAGGACAATCATGCCCTACAATAACTCTTCCATGTCCATTGACTTTGAGAGCAATTCAAGGTTCAAAAGAACAAATTAATTCATTAACAAATAGTGATAGAATATATTATCCACTTATTCATGACTACTTTCCAAATCCAATTGTAAATAACTATGATATAAGAACAGCAGAACCAACAAAAAAAAGATGCATAAACAAATGTTGGGAAGGTATGTATGTATCAATTCACACAGGTCTTCCTACAGATCCTAATAAGCTATGCTTACTTAATAAATATTAATCATATTTTTTTTTATATTTAATATTATAAATATATATAGTACTTGTATAAGATACAATTATGAAATACAGCAGTCAAACAAGCATGACCAAGAGTATGGAAGAAGTTAGAGCAGAATTATCTCATAATAGACCAGAACTATATGCTAGTAGACACAGACAAGGAATGATAGAGTTTCATCGCAAAATGGCTGACATAGATAAAAAGGTAGAAAAATGGAACAAAAAGATAAATGTTTTTATTAGCATATCTGTGTTCATATTGGCCATATATGCATTTGGCACCATCATCATAGCTCTCAGAATAACTAAAACCATATAAACTATTCTGACTTATGATCACTGCCTATATACTCTGCATTTTGAAGACTGAACCTTAAATTCTGAGTCTTGATTATCTTAAATAAATATAATTTAATTAATTAATTAATTAATTAATAATAAGTATTTTTTTATAATGTATACCATAAAAAATATTAATAGAATTGTATACAAAATCAGTAAACATGCTCCCCATTTCTGCCCCACGCAAAGACATGACAGAGATATACATTAACTACCATGAAATAAAAGAATGCAATGAAGTGTGTAACATTCATTCGCTATTTTTGATGACTGAATTAGTAGTATGTATGGCTAGCCTGACACTGTGCATATTAATAGTGATGATTATACCAGCAATATAATGTAGTCCTGAAACTACTTAGAATTTATTTAGGATTTAATCACAAGTAATGAATAACCATAACTTAAGATTACCACTTGGCACATCTGCATACACTTTGTCGTCAACTAAGAAATGGACCCTCAAGAATACTCTATACATTTTGGTACAAGAACTATTAGTTCTAATCTTGTTAATGTTTCTCATTGTGGTTGCATTAATACTTTCATTTATTAATTATATATATAAATTGTGTGTTGCAAATACATTAAGATAAAATTGTAGTCAAATAATAACTAACATTGTTTTTTTTTTATAATAGATAAACATACAATGGATAAGATAATAATCAATAATATTGATCCAGTACAACGTAAATATACGCTAATAAAGTATGTATATATATTATGCTATTCATTATGCATACTGGTTAGTATTTTTACATACATAATTATTTGGTATTATGCTATTAAAAAATATAGAGCTAATTTAAATTGAAAATATTATTTTTAAAATAATATTTTTTAGAATAAAGTATTAGAATTACTAATGTATTCATCCAGTTCAATCGGTGAATCTACAAAGATTGATAATATCTTTGAAGATGAGCAATCAGATGAATCAGTTGCTACCAGTGGATCCGAAACATTTCAATGCGACAACCAATTGTGTAAATTTATACACGCAGCAAGTTGTATCAACAACAACACCAATATTGGCTCCAGCGTTGACACTAGTACCAACACCAACGTTAATTACGACCCCAGCAGCGATAACATCGAATCCATTACTAGCTTATCATTCGGAAGAGTTGAAGAAGTTAGTAGGGAAAATCAAAAGATTATACATGAACCCCTCAAACCCCTTTACAACAATGGGGAGACTAAAGATAAACAGTGCGAAAAAAAGAATACAAAGGATGAAAAATGCACAGAGGATGGTGATAGTCAAACAATTAAACACGCTTTTAGAAGAGAAGAATATAAACATTATCGAGGATATAAAAAAGATAATGGATCAAACATAATGGAAGAAACAATTCAATCTATTGAAGTTAAGGATAAAACCAAAGATGAATCTGAAGATGAAAATACATATGAGGATAAAGATGAAGATATAGATGAAGTTAAAAGTAAATCAAAGGATACTGAAAATATAATTGACAAGACTAATAAACTATATAAAGAAACTCTAGAAGCTCTAGAAAAAAATAGAGAGCGAGAGTTTTATAATAATATCATTAGAAGTTTGTTGTCAGGTCTTGGATTATGGATGGGAATTGGGATAACTATGATGATGAGAACAGATTTTGAACCAATGATTAGTTTTTGCGCTGGAGGAATTGTACATCTTATTACAATAATCTTAATTTTGCTAATCTGCTATCAGAAATATTTTTAATTACTTAGTAGATATTTAGCTTTATCTTTACATAATTATTTAGTATTCATTTATAATAGATATATTGTATCACGTATTGGCAAGATAATGAGTTCTACAGGATCTACAGGTATTACTAAGATACCTAAATATATGGGTACTAAAGTGCCGCCAAAGCCACATTCAAATGCTGTTTCTAGAACCAAATATAGATACATACGTACAGCAAATGACAGTATACCTTGTGTAAAAAAAATTAACAGTACACCTGGGTTTGAAACTGAATCTAAATCAGACTTTGACAAAATGGAATTGATATCTGATACTTTGATAGTTAAAGATACTATATCAACTATTGAAGAAACTATTGAACAAGACTCACAGCATAAATCATCAACAACATCTAAACAAGTATGTGATTTTATCCAGTATATTATTACAGAATTACTTATGGTAATAACTTCAGTTATACTTACCATACTGATGCTTACATTGTATCTAAAATACTACAACTGTGATCTAAAGATCATTTTCACTACCATTGGACGCACTTTTATGACGTGCAAATTATATTGTGATTGCGTTATAGATACCAATAAATAGATTGGTATTTTTTTAAAATAACAAATATAAGTATAGTTTATACTTAATAATTAATAATGGTGTCATCCTGTGTTATAAAAAAACAAGTAACTACTAAACTAGATAAACAGCAAGACAATAATAACTATAGACTTATAATATCAGATGGTAATATTAAGTATAATGGTATTATAACTAATCTAAGTGTTAGTACTAGTATTGGTACAAATACAGATGAGATAATTTGGCCTCATGAATGGACTCATAGATCTATTGAAGCTAATATAATATTATACTATTTATGTTTTGGAATTTTGTTATGTGTTTTAGGTTCATATTTATGTGTATTATACTTATATATTTAATTACAACAAAACTCTTATTAATCAAATTAGTAACTGAATATATAATTATGTAGTTACATTAATATTATACTTTTTTTTTGTTATAATTAATATATTAATAAAATACAAAAAAACATATAGCAAGCTATAATGTTATGTAATTTACTAATGAATATTTAATATATATATAATTCTATCAACATATCTCCTTAACATGTCTGCAGTATTTGTTAGATATAAAATTGTAGTCCACATTTCATCTAATACTCCATCTGGACATCTACATTGTGCTGACATACTCAGAAATATATTTGTCAAATCTATGACTGCATCAAGAAACTTGATAATAACATCAAAGTTCAACATTGTAATAACTAGTGTTTAGTTATCTATTATTAAATTATCATTTAAATAATCTGATACATATTATATATTTGAATCAATTGATTCAGATTCACTATCTTTTGTAACACGATCATGTAAATCTTCTATATAATCAGCTAAGTTATCAACAGCTAACCATAGGTTTGTAAATGAATCTCTAGTATTATTACATTTATATTGTACTTCCAAAATGATATTAAATAAATCCATTACACGTTCAACTAAAATAGCAACATCTTCCTTATACTTGGACATTATTGCAAACTAATGTACTATAATGTGATAGCAAATTATAATATATTATGTGTATATTTTTTAATTATACAAATTCTTTAGTGAACTATACTAGTTGGTTCTGGACCATCTCATCATTTAGCTGACTTAGTTGGAGTAGCTGGTTTCATTGATTTGCACGGAATACGTGGCTTAGATGACCTAGGTGGAATAGGCGGAGGTGATTTATCAGTGCTGTTTGACCTGATTAATTTAGGAACCTTGTGTACCTTAGGTGATTTAGTCACCTTGTTTGTAGTGTTAGCAGTATCAACACTTTCCACTTTCTCAGTCTTATCTAGTTCTGTATCCTCATGCTTAGCTAGCTTGGGTGGTTTCGGATCAGTTGTTGTGACCACGGATATATCTAGCTTATCTGGTAGCTGTTTGCTTATATCATCCATATCTGTATCCTCATAAGTAGCTACATTTGGATCAGTAGATTTAGTCACTTTGACTGACTTTTCTGTATCTAGATTATCTTCCTCTGGATCTGAGGTTGATTCAGTGGGAGTTTTTGTTATCACTGACTTATTCCTGACAGATTTTCTTGGTGGGGGCACTGGTGGTGCAGCTGACTTGACCATTTCTGCCCGTGATTGTGGCGATGTTTTCATCAATGACTTTACTGAGTACATTGATTTATCTGTCATCTTTGAATCATCTGATACATTCAAATTGTCTGACATACCAGAATCTTTAAGATGTCCTAACTTTTTGAATTTCTTTAACTCCTTTGGCTCAGGCTCATTTGTCTTAGATTCTTTTGCATCAGGCTCTTTTACCTCAGGTTCTTTTGCTTTAGGTTCTTTTGCCTCAGGCTCTTTTGCTTTAGGGTCCTTTGCTTTAGGTTCCTTTGCCTTAGACTTTTTTGCCTTAGACTTTTTTGCCTTAGGTTCTTTTATATCATCAGATATTATAGGAGTTTCAACCTCTTCAGGAATGGTACATTCTGTGTTTATGTAAGCTCTATAAGGCTTGTCAATGGCCTTTCTTTTGGAAACATAAACTTCCTCATCACTTGAATCGTTGTAGGCATATGCATCATTATATTCGCATGAAGATTCATATGCAAAATAATCACCAGAAGCTTCAGGTATTTCAGACCTGGTATGTTCAAGCATCCTAGGAGAATCAAGATAGTCATTGATGTTGAGAGATTTAGGTACAATGGCTCTAGGTGTTTCAGGTCTAAGAGGCCTACCTTTATCAGCGACAGTAGTATCAGGAGTTCCAGAAGCATCAGAGGTATTGGAAGTGGTAAAGTTGTTTATTTTCTTAAGTTCTTCCATATCATCTTCTTCTTCTTCTTCTAATGGATTCTCTGGATCATAGTCTTGACTTTCATTGTTAGTTAAGATGATGCATCTTTTCAGATTAGCCATATCATCCACTAGATTGCTAAATGGATCCCATATGCTTTTGAATTCTTCAGCACCAGTTTCATACAATGACTTTAGCATTGCAACATTTTTGGACATATCCGTAATGGAATTACGAAGTTCACCAACGATATCTTTGTATTCTGCCATGGCTGCAATACAAATGCTATTATATCAATCATATAATTATTAAAACATTATTTGATTATTATAACCAAAAAAACAATATAATGTTAATTATAATTAATTATATAATGATAAGTTTATCCATAATATGGTTCAACGTAAGAATTAGCTATAATAGCATACTTAAGTGATTTGATACTTTCTTCTAAAGTTTTTGCTGTATTATACATAAGATTAAACTCTCCATTTTCATTATTACATATATATTCTAGTCTTCTTAATTCATAGTTTATAGTTAATATATTCTCATACATTTTTTTAACATCATTAAGATAATCATCCATAATCATGTTACTTATAATAATTATGTTAATTAACTACTGTTAATTACTATTTAAGTTACATTAACAATATATATTCAATTATGGATGTCCATCTTCAACGTTATCTAACGTTAGTTCTGATAAAGGAAATATTTTTTCAAGTTCTGCTTGACAATCATCTGTTATGCGATTGTTAAATTTTTCCATAATATCTAACAGTTTATCCATTAGTGGCCATATAACATCATGCCGCTTTCCACATATTCTTTCTGATTTCTCACAAGCATCATACAGATCTAGTACAATAGAGTGCAAAGTGTTCACAGTATCAATATACTTAGACATTGTTACAATCTAGCTATATATTAAATATTTATAATAAATAAAAAAATATATAGCTATGGTTTCCCATACTCTACTATATTATATAAGATATTGATTCAGAGATATATTAGACATTATTAATGCCTTAATAACTATATTAGTTATTTTATATAAACTTAAGCCATTTATGGCTTTTATAAATATTATTTCACTCTGTTACGTGATACATATATCTTTATGTCTTCATTACTAATGATGTTATCTATATACTTTTCCCATTCAGATATTTCATAATTTAAAGTATTCATTGAGTTATAAACTATGTCTTTGTGTGTATTATTAAGTATATTAATTTTATAATATTGTATAATTATTAATATTCCAAGAAGAAGCACACACAAATAACGCATACTTCAATGTTGTTACATACAATGTTACTATAAAATAATAATTACAAAAAACATACAATATAAAATCATAATTATATTAGTCTAAATACATAAGCATATTCTTATAATTAATGTGTAATAACTTTGTTCTATATTGACATGATTTTAATTGTTTTCTAATTTTTTTTAAATCTATAATCAAATATCCTAATAATCTATTTGTGTTTAATCTGTATTTATTAATTGATAAAATACGAGACTTATATAAATCTAATAATTTTTCCAAATTTAATAGTTCTTTCAAAATATTTTGTATAACATAGTTCATATCCAAACTAGTATTTTCTATGTTAGATATATCATACTTTGCAGTATATAAATCTATTTCTAGTAAGATTATTTCATTACGAATTATATTTATTCTAGGGTGAATAATATTACCCATTGTGTATTCTTTATAAGTAATATTATCTATATATGTTATCAAATATTGATACATATACTACATACTAATTATAGCATGTGTTCGCTTATCCAGTTATCAATGTCATCTTCAGTTGGCACTTTGTATACAGTAAATCTGCATGTATCATTTTGTCTAACGGAACTATTTCTCTTTTCTTCAAGTTCTACAGTAGACTCCGTTAGCTCAGCTGACTCATGATAATTTATTGGACGTTGTCGCTTCACACTAATAATGTCACTAGCCAGTCTTTTTGTCACTTCCAATATATTGCTAATAGCATTTGTAGTTATATCTGCTTTAGCCTTAAGATCACTAATATCAGCGGCATTTTTTTGTATGCCCTTTTCTATTCTATTCATAGTCCTGATAAGTTCTTCATTGGTAAAAATCTTTTCAGTAGTGCTAGTAGCAGGTATAGCTACTACAGAATCTTTGTTTTTTGATGGATCAGCATCAGCAGCAGCCGCAACAGCAGTAGTGGCAGCAGTAGATGAAACATCTTTATTAGATAGAAGCTGACTTAGTATGGGTGTAGAATTTGACATTTTGATACTTTGTCAATACCTTATGTGATTTTATCAGCAAAGGATGTGATAAATGATAATCTATATTATATCATTATATACAAACTTTTAATAATATAATGACAACTTATAGAATGATGATACTTCTTAGTTAGTGCTTTATTTTTTCTTAAAGTTAGTAGCATAAGCTTTATCAACTTTTTTGCCATTAATCACATGCATACGATTATTCAACCTTTTGATTTTGTTTTGCATGTAGCTATAGTCATACTTGGTCACATGAGATCGCCATGATAGATTGTTCAGACAAACATCTACTACATTGGTATCTCGTTGTATTTCTTTTATCTTCTGAAGAATTGTAGCGGCATATATAGCTTTATTAGGATCTTCCCTAATAAACCTTATATCAACTTTGGTTTCATTGATGCTACAATGTATTTTTTTTGTATTTTCTTCTGAGTTCACGCTGAGTTTAGGTTGAATTCCACCCATTGTGTATGAATAGTCTATAGTTATTTTATATAAATATATTCATTAAAATAATATAATAATGAAAAAAAAACAATACGTTAATTATTAAATTTATTATTTCATTTATTTAATGCATAATTAATATGCTTTTTTTTTTCAATCCTTATTTGATCATCTAAATTTCTATTTGCAAGAAATTTCATATATGTTGAATTAATAACTAAACTATTATATTCAGAAAATAATAACCACCAATTATATGGAAAGTCATTTAAAATTGCTTTCATTAGTGCACATTGTTCTTCTATTAACAAATTATTATCTAGTATATTATTAAGCACTAATTTTTCATCAAAATCTGTAGATATATATATTCTATCTTTAATATATTCATTTGTACACATTATTGTAGACATAGTGTCATCAACTTCTATATGCAAAGGTCTGCATATATATGATACAATAATACCCATGATGATGACTATTAGTGAGCACATTTTTCATATCTTATAATAGTATCTTTCATGAAGTCTTTTAGTTCAGCTGTTTCTAATATCAAATTATGAAACATGAAATATGATCTCAAATAATCCCATGGTAAGTTAGTTAATCGTTCTCTTATATCATTAGACCTTGAAATGATTTTTTTAACATCTTCTATGATCAGAACAAATTGTGATTGGCTATAAGGTGTGTAACGTGTTCTCATGGAAATTCGTTTGCGAAAATGAGTTATTTCATTGTTTATCGTAGTCACAGCGTTGTTGAGTTCCTCACAATTGTGTGATGTAGCCAAACCCATGTTGATTTATGTGTAGTAACTATAAGCAATAAAATATAAAGTATATATATATAATATAATTACTCAGTATCAAGTTCCACATTATTATAATAACAAGTATTTATTTTTTTGTTCATATTATATAACTCAGTTTTCAGCGCGCATAATATACTATATTTTTTATTTGAACTTTCCTTAAACGCATAAATTTTAATGGCTAAAATATTAAGCTCTAGTTGTATATTTTTTGTTTCTTTTAATAAAGCAAGATAATCATTAAATCTAGTAGATGAAGTAACCATTGATTTAATTGCTGTTTTTCTCATAGTATATATTTTTGTTTGTATATTTTTGAGATCATTAAATAATTTTGTACACATTGATGACGTAACGATGCCCATGATGATTACTTAATAATCAACTCAAACTATAAAAAAATATTTAATCATTTATCTTTCTATGAAATTTGTAGAATCTGTGGAGTCTGTAGAAGACATATCATATATATAATCATTTACTGATTTTTTCAGACAGTCTGTCAAACGATTGTATTGATGTAATTCTACAAAATGTCTATTCTTAAAGTATATAAAATCCTTGAAATGTTGTCCATATTTTTTTTGTTGTTCATCAATATATTTTAGTCTATCATTAATAGCTTCCATTTGATTTACAATCATCTTTGCTTCTTTGTGTATGTCCTTTAAGTATCGTATGTTTTCATCACGATGATCTGCATAAAATTGTGCAGAATCAAAGGTATGATCTTTAATAATGTTTCCCATGATTGTGTAAATAGTCAAGCAATTTAACTATCTATATTACATATACATAAAATAAAAAAAAATTAATTACATTTAATTTAATTATTTATTTAATTAATTTAATTTAATTTAATTTAATTATTTAATTAATTTAATTTAATTTAATTACATTTAATTTATTTATTTAATTTAATTATTTAATTAATTTAATTTAATTTAATTACATTTAATTTAATTTACACACTTTTACAGCAATTTATTTATTTTTTTTTTCATAATTCAAAGATTTTATGGGATTTTACGACATTTCAGGGCATTTCAGGGTATTTTAGGGGTAATTTATTTTTTTTTTTCGTGCAATTCACTTTTTTGATTATATGGGTATATATGTATATATGCGGAAAAAGTGTTTTGACGAAATTTTATGAATTTTTTATGTGATTTATGCGATTTATGGCATTTTAATTAATTTTTTTGCGTAATTCAGGTATTTTAATTGTTTTTTAATTGTTTTAATTGCATTTAATTAATTTAATTAATTTAATTAATTGTTTTAATTACATTTAATTAATTTAATTAATTTAATTAATTTAATTATTTTTATGACAATTCAGGTATTTTTTACGCAATTTAATAAAAATTATTTATTTTTTTCGCGTAATTCACTTTTTTGATTATATGGGTATATATGTATATATGCGGAAAAATGCGTTTTAACGAAATTTCATGTGTTTTCTTTATTATTTTGTACTTTTTATACGATTTATGGCATTTTAATTAATTAATTTAATTAATTAATTTAATTTAATTACATTTAATTGTTTATATGTTTATTTTTTGCGCAGTGTCGGTGCCATTTTTATTGCATAATAAAAAAATCAGATTATTTTATAAGATTGTTTGACAATGTATGTTGCTGTGATGCAGCTAGTTAAACATCTTTTAGCTATGCTATCTATTTTATCCAGTCTATTCCTTAACTCGATTAAGGAGTGTTTGCGCAAACAGGAGATACGTGATGTATTTTTTAGGTCATTTGATATGCCTATCAGTGCTTTTTCAGCTACTTTCACTTCATGCAGCATATAAGTGTACACTAATGATGTAAGTGGACTCGCTGTAATTGCGCCGATAGCAAACATTCGTATCCCATACAGCTTAGAATTAAGTGATTTGATATCTGCCAACAGATTTTTGCGCGCATTTGGCATAATATTCCCCATGGCTAGCTGATAAAACTATAATTTTGTAATAAAATCAGTATTAATAAGCTAGCCAAGGCTCTAAACTATTCTTTATTGTGTTCTCAATATCCGCAATTCTGTTTTGCAAACTATAAAATATAGTATGCCTCCTGAATTTACACATTCTTTGATTCAATAACTTCTCTAAGTTAATGTAAATTTGTGTAAGTTCTGTTAGTGTGTCAGTTATTTCTTCTAACAAGGTGCAAATTTTTTCAGAAACATAAGTAGAAACGGGCACAATATTGCTAATATGATTTCTTAACCAATATAATCTATCTTCTATTTCTGTAATAGCGTTCATGAGATCATTGATCATCGCCGAATTAACAAGACCCATTTTTAGATTGATTATTAGAGCTATCATTACCATCATTATCGATAAGTTATAAAAAGCACATTTAAAATTAACAATATTCTTGATATTTCTGATTTTCAAATAGGTCAAATAGTCTAAGCATACAAGAAATCAAGGTTATCGGGTCTCAAAAAAAGTAGTAGGATACAAAAAACGGGCGGCAAATCACCTATAATATTTTATTATAATATCTGAGGTATCATACTTTTTTAA